>NC_134860.1:51518546-51601046 GCF_049852395.1 Peromyscus maniculatus bairdii | reverse complement strand
CATTCTTCCAGGCTTAAATTTATTATAACTTGACAATATGTGTAAGTGTATTCAGGGATAAGAAATTGAAATTAGTTTTTAACATGGTTGTGTTATTGATGGAAAAAAAAAGGCTTATCGGTAGCTACTGTGCCTTACCATGGGGACAGCATTTATTTTTATCTCCACTCGTTATCTAAATCCAACAGGGCATTTTAAAATGTCTGCATGAAAGATTCTTTAAAACTGGTCACCAGTGCTAGAGGGTAGAGCCTGAGCAATGAATGAATTAAAGAAATAAAGAGCAAGTGGTCCAGCCATAATCTCCTTCCTGAATTCTAGATACACTTGAAGGGGTCTGCTACCTCTAGTCGTCTGGACATCTCTTTTCCTGACCCTGGAGATAGTTTCCACACCATGCATAAATAAGAACTCTATTGAATATTTGTGGGCACCCTCTTCAGAGTTCTGGGTTTTTCTCTGTGTACTTATTTCCTCTTGTATATTTGGTGTGCTGGCTAGTTTTTATGTCACCTTGACACCTAATGTCATTTGAGAGGAGGGAACCTCAATTGAGAAAATGCCTCCATAAGGTTGGTCTGTAGGCAAGCCTGTAGGGCATTTTCTTAATTAGAGATTGAAGTGGGAGGGCCTGGTTCATTGTTAGTGATTCCACCCCTGACATGGTGATCCTGGGTGCTGTTAAGAAAGCAGGATGGGCCGGGTGTCGGTGGTACATGCCTTTAATCCCAGCACTGGGGAGGAAGAGCTAAGTGGATCTCTGTGAGTTCGAGGCCAGCCTGGTCTACAGAGTGAGATCCAGGACAGGCACCAAAACTACACAGAGAAATCCTGTCTCAAAAAAAAAACCCACAAAAAATTAAATAAAAATTTTAAAAAAGAGAGAGAAAGCAGGATGGGCAAGGCATGAAAAGCAAGTCAATAAACAGTGTCCCAAACCAGCAAGAATAAGGGTCACAGATGATGAGGTGTTGAGTGGGAAGACCAGGAATGAGAAACAGAGACGACAAGAGGAAGATGAAAGTAATAACTGGGACTAGGAGGTCTTTTAAAAACTGATTGTAAGCATTACAGCTTGGATGAAAAGGTATCCTGGCAATCAGGAACCAAGGAATAACACAAAGTCACACCAAACAACAAACCTCACACAAGAGATTTATTGGGAGGGGAAAAAAAACCCCAGGAGGCTGGCTGCCTCTGCTTAGGCAAGAAACAGCAGAGAACTGAACAGCATACAGGGTCTACATAGAATTTCATGGTGAAGACTATTGGGATTTCATGCCCAGAAGTGGCCTTTTTACCCTGCAGGGTTGGGGTTGGGTCCAGCAGTTAGGGCAGTTTGAGTGTTCTGTGAGTGGAACCTGGCAGTTAGAGGTCCCAGGGGAAGGGCCTAGCCACTTATATGGCTTGAGGGGCTTATATTCCCCCCTTTTTGTTTTTTATTGATAGACAATCAGGTCATAGGAAAGGGTGTGATGTTATCATTAGACTACTTCCTGCTGAATCAGGGTGTTGAAGTCCTTTGGATGAATTTGTTCTTCACCATCGGGGTATAATCTGGAGTTGCTGACCTCTGGCTCTGTAGTTAGGGACTGGTAAACCTGTAATAACAACTAATTAAAAGTTTGGTTAGAGATTCTGTTGTTGAAAAAATCTAGACAAGGAGTTTATAAGGCAGGGTGCAATTAGTAGGATTAAGAAAAGGAAGAGAAAGGGAGTTAAGAAGGGTAGCATCCAGTTCCATATTGGACTGTCAGTGAGCCACTAGCCAGAGGCATTGAGTTGTTTCTTACGTTTTTTTGGAGATCTATCTGGAGTTGTCAGATCTTGCCTTTTACTATACCTAACTGGTTGACACAGAAGCAACATTCCTCCCTGAGGAGGAGACAAAGACCACTTCTTTGTGTTGTTGATGAATCTAATCCTCACTGATTTTGTAGCACTGTGGTGGCCAGTGAGTCTATTTGGCCTTGGAAGGTTAGGATAGTCTGAGCCACCTGTTGGAGATCCTGGATGAACTGAGAGGAAAACCAATGGAAAACAGCTAGGGAAGTAGTCAGTCCCATAGCTCCAGTGGTGATACCAGTGGTTATACCCAGGACTGCTAGAAAAAGGGTAGTACCTGAACGGTTCACTTGTTATGCCATGCCACTATAAACCCTGTGATGGGAATCAGGAAGGGCTTGTCACCAGGTACCACCTAGGTGATTCTTTTTTTGTTTTTTTTTTTTTTTTTGTTTTTTGAGACAGGGTTTCTCTGTGTAGCTTTGCGCCTTTCCTGGAACTCACTTGGTAGCCCAGGCTGGCCTCGAACTCACAGAGATCCGCCTGCCTCTGCCTCCCGAGTGCTGGGATTAAAGGCGTGCGCCACCACCGCCCGGCGTGATTCTTATATTACAAAGTTCAGCTACCAGTATGAGATAGATTTTTGTATGAGTACATGGAGGTGAAGCTTTAATCATAAACCCTGTTTTTATGATTTTTGTTTTCAGGATAAGAATTATATAAAAGTAGAGAAAACAGGTACCCGGTGAAGGAGAGATGGATAAGGTAGTTATACAGAACTGAATCCACCTTTGACAGCCTGATATAGAGCAATTTTGTGACCCTATTAGGACAGGCTAGTGGTTAGAGGTGGGGAGGTAAGAGCTACCCTGGACAGGTGTAGTTAGGAAGGAATAGAGGAGGAGGGAGAAAGTTTAACTATAAAAGATTTTCAGATCATTTGTACAGTGGCAGAAGTTGCCACAATTAAAAACTGAGCATGCCAGTTTAGGCCATTGTAATGTACTGAGGCCAAGCTGTTTGTAGTAACAGGGTAAGGCTTTAATAAAATCTGAGTCCGTGGAGGAAGAGAGGAAGGGTCACAAACTCCGTTGCAGGGAGTTTCTATAAGCTTCAAGTGGAGCTGAGGGGCAAGAGAGAAGCCCAGGAGGGCATAGAGAAGCTGGGAGACTTCCAGGATGGAGCTGTGAGACAGGAGGGACAGGGTCACAAGGGCTTAAGGCAGCTGCGGGACTTAGGAAGCAGCTCCTTTTGGGAGGTAAGGTAATTCACAACATCTAGGCCCAGAAGGGCACTAGGAGAGGTAGAACAGGTAGCTCTGAGGGAAAGGGGGCAAGGAAAGGTCTCAGAACCTGGAGCATGTAAGGCAGCTCCTCGTGGGAGGTGAGGAAGTTCTGGAAGCAGCTGAGAGGAGCCATGAGGGAACAGAGGGGTTAAGTGTCATGGTAGCAAGAATTTCAATCCTGGAGGTCCCCAAGTGGACTGAGAGACTTGTCAGAGAGAACTTTCCCAAATCACAGATGAAAGGTGTCCCTTTCTGTATGATGGGGACCTGGTAGGGTAAGAGGAAACTTCCTGACACACTTGGTGTGGCTTCCATAGTAAAGTAAACAAAGCAGGGAGCACCACAGTGACACTTATTCAGTAGAAGTGGAGAGACAAGTGGTTAGAGCAGGCAGAGGTGAAAACAGCTGGAGAAGTGCAAGTGTCTAAGTAAGTAGAATTGTACATGTGGTGGGGCCTTGAAGGATGTTTCAGGGAGTGTGCCCACATGGTGGCCAGCCCAAAGGGCAAGGAAGGGACATGCCCATGTTGTGGGCAGCCCAAAAGATGCATTGTAGTTGGAATTTTCTTTGGGCTGCCAACCAGCTCCCAAATAAAGACATGGAGATTTATTATTAATTGTGAATGGTCAGCCTTAGCTTAGGCTTGTCCCACTAGCTCTTTTAACTTAATTTAACCTGTTTCTATTCATCTATATTTTGCCTTGGGGCTTTTTAACCTTTCTTTCTCTAGGTCCCACTTTCCTGCCTGCTGTGGGATGTTCTGTATGTCCTGTGGGAGCCCGTTCTCGGGTTCCTCGTGGCTTTACCTAGCAGGTCCGCATAGAGGATGATTAGGACCACGGGCCTGAGTGCAGGTGTCTGAGATGGTCTGCACTTGGCTGTGCTGGGGGATGTTCTGTATGGCAAATGTGTTGCTCTGATTGGTCAATAAATAAAACCTGATTGGCCATGGCTAGGCAGGAAGTATAGGCGGGACTAACAGAGAGGAGAAATAAAAGAACAGGAAGGCAGAAGGACTCACTGCCAGCCGCCCGCCAGGACAAGCAGCATGTGAAAATGCTGGTAAGCCACGAGCCACGTGGCAGGGTATAGATTTGTGGAAATGGACTAATTTAAGCTATAAGAACAGTTAGCAAGAAGCCTACCACGGCCATACAGTTTGTAAGCAATATAAGTCTCTGTGTTTACTTGGTTGGGTCTGAGTGGCTGTGGGACTGGCGGGTGACAAAGATTTGTCCTGACTGTGGGCAAGGCAGGAAAACTCTAGCTACACCTGCCTCTTCTGTGTCTGACCAGCTGTCCCTGGCATCTCTCTGGTATCTCTTTTTCTTTCTTCCTCTGAGCCTAAATTCTTCCTCCTACTTACTTTCCCTGCCCAGAAGTCCCACCTATACCTCTCCCTTTGCTATTGACTGTTCACCTTTTATTAGACCCATCAGGTGCCTTAGGCAGGCAAGGCAAATCAGCAACACATCTTTACATAGTTAAACAAATATTCTGCAACAATGGATGGTTTAGTTGAGGTGGAGGGAAGAGGTGGCTGAGGAGGTAGACTCTAGAATCAGACTTGGTGGGTGGCAAAAGCCAGCAGATGCAAATGATCCAAACACACCTTAGGAGAGTCATCAGGAGCTTGAGTCAGTTTGAAATGTTGAGACGTGGGCATGGCTGAAAGGTAAGTGTAGGATCCTTTACCAATGCTACCTGAAGAGAGAAAACTCAGGAAGGGGTGTTTGGAGACCCTTGCATGTTAGGGGATGGGGCAGGTTGTAGCACGAATCTTAAAAGTTCTTATTAATAAAAACAAACCTGAGCCAGGTATTGGGGTGAATGCTGAATGATCAGAGAAGCAGAACAAGCCACAGCCACCTCACCTTGCCAATTCCTCAGCTGATCCTGTTTCCTCAGACTGGAAGCCTCTGTGTCCTCATCCAGAATGAATCTCAGCTGAACTGTGCTGCTCAAAAGCCTAAAAGCTTAAGCAGGCTCTAGTTCCTCATCCTCACGCCTTAAATACCTTTCTGCTTCCTGCCATCACTTCCTGGGATTAAAGGCTCTTGTTACCACACCTGGCTGTTTCCAGTGTGGCTTTGAACTCACAGAGATCCAGATGGATCTCTGCCTCTGGAATGCTAGGATTAAAGGTGTGTGCTACCACTGCCTAACCTCTATGTTTAATATTATGGCTGTTCTGTTCTCTGACCCCCAGATAAGTTTATTGGGGTGCACAATATATCAACCACAGCGGGTGGTGAAAAGAGAAGACAGTAGTGGGTGACCCAAAGGTTAATCATTTTTATTCATGTATAAGAAGTTCAGCTGCAGTCAGAGCACACAGACAAGGTGCCCATCCTTGGACAGTATGTTCTAAGTATAAGTATCCAACAGGCACAAAGGAAGGTCCCAGTTGGTGACCCAGGACCCTGAGGGCATATACCTCCTTTCCTGTAACCTGGAGAGAGAAGGGGTGAGTTAAGTCTAGAAGATAGGACTAAGTAGGACTGGAGCCTGGAGGAGGGCTTGTTGAAGTTTACAAAATGACTTAGTAATGGGTGCAAAAAGGGGTTCGTGTGAGGGACCAAGGGCCATCTCATATAGGGGGTGGTCGAGAAGAGAGAAGGAAGGATTCCAAAGCACAAGAAGCTGCCCATCCTTAGGAAGGATAGAATTTTATCCTTGGTGGTGGGGATTGTGAGTGACTGAATCAAGTGTTTTTTATCTAAGGTAATGGCCTTGTGGGTTGGAGTGATAGCTAATCCTAATAAGTAACTTGAGGGGTAGAAATCTGGACCTTAGGGGGTGAGACCCTATATCCCAGGCTGGATAGAAAGTTTAATAAGGTAGAGGTGTCAGCCTGGCTAATTTGCAGGGGTAGACTACAAAGAGAAGATTGTCTATGCACTGCATAAGCTTCGATTTAGGAAGAGACAGAGAGGATAAGTCAGAGGTCAGAGCCTGGCCAAATAGATGTGGGATGTTCCAGAACCCCTGGGGGAGGACAGTCCAGGAGAGTTGGATGGAAAGGCGAGTATCCAGGTCAGTCCAAGTAAAGGCAAAAACATTTTGTAATCGGGGATTGAGAGGAATGGAAAAGAAGGCATCCTGAGGTCTAGGACAGAGAAATGGGAGGTCTCTGAGGGGATGGCGGAGAGGAGAGTATAGGGGTTGGGTACTACAGGGTGAAGGGGAACCACTGTTGGCTTAATAGTCAGAGATCCTAAACAAAGTGGTAGTTTCCATTTTTTAAAATAATTTATTTTTATTTTATGTGCATTGGTGTTTTGCCTGCATGTATGTCTGTGTGAGGCTGTTGGATCCTCTGAAACTGGAGTTACAGACAGTTGTGAACTGCCATGTGGGTGCTGGGAATTGAACCTAGGTCCTCTTGAAGAGCAGTCAGTGTTCTTAACCACTGAGCCATCTTGCCAGTCCCTCCATCAGTTTTTAAACCTGTGAGTATAGGGTTACTAAAGAGGGAAGAAGTGAGGTACAGAAGAGTCTTTCTTAAGAGGTCAGAGATAAGAGGCTTAAGTTCCCTGAGACTGTAGAGACAGAGTAGGTACTGAGCCTGGGTGATGTATTTGGTGGGATTTGATGAGGCTGGTAAGGCTGTCATTCTACCTTGACAATAGGGGAACAAGAAGTTCTGTCAAGACTAAATAGGTGGCCCCAGTGTCCAAAAGGAGAAAGATAGATCACTCTGATACTGTGATATCTACCTGAGGTTCCCAGTGAGAGATGGCTGTGGTCAGGCCAAGGGAGCCCAGGCCTTTTCAGTCACCCACGGCCATATCTTGGAGGTCAGCTGAAGGGCCATCTAGGCTTGATGTCTCTGTGCCATAAGGGACCTGGGGGCAGTCATCACCCCAATGTCCTTCTTGAATGGAACCTTGGACATGGTCTGGGTGACTTATGAGAGTTCAGACAGGCCCAGGCTCAGTGACCCTCCTGACTGCATTTGAAACAAGGATGTGGAGATTCTCAGGCTTAGGGAGCCTGGGAAGGTGCTATGGCCAGTTGAAAGGCCTTCACTAGCATCAGGTATTTTTGTTTTCTGGCTTTTTAAAAATATCTCTTCCACTTTGAAGTCCACAGCCAAGGCTTCTGCCTGTGGAGTTAGGGGTCCTCTCTCCAGATGTTTAAATTTGGCCTCAGTATCAGGGAGACTCTGGGAGAAGAAATAGGTCATCGGGAATTGTTTTCCATCTGGGGTCTCAGAATCTAGATTGGTGTATTTGAAGAGGGCCTTTGCATGATGGTCTAGGAATTGAGTTGTTTTTCATGTTTGTTCTAGACGGCCTCTTGGATTATTTCATAATTTACCACTTTAAAGGTGGTCTTGTGAAGACCAGCCAGGAGGCAAGTTGCAAACTGATTCCTAGCAAGGGTGCCCCTGGGATATTGTAATTCCATTCAGGGTCCTGGTCAGGGATGGCATCGGCCCTGACTGGGTGAGCAGCCTGTCACCGAGAAGGAAGAAAAGGAAACTGTAGAGGCTGGAGAGGAAGAGAAGGAACTGTGGGTTGAGGCCAATAAGGAGGAGGCATGTTAGCATGATCTAAAATAGTGGAAGAATCATCTGGTTTGGGCCTCACATCTAGGAGGAGTTATTTTTTCCTTAGTTGGCTTATGTCTCGTGGTCACTTTTAATCAAGATGGGAGTGTGGTCACATGGCAAAATCCTTCCTTTCCAGTCCCAGCAAAGATAGCTGTCAGCCCGGTGGCTGTCTCGATCCCAGTGCGGGGACAGCAGCTACGGTGGCAGCAAGCCACGTGTTTCCTTTAAGATTACCTATGTATAGATGTTTAACTATCAAGCCTGGTGTTGTAAGTCACCCCTTTGTTACAGATTTTACAGGGTTTTAATCACACCCAATGTGCCTACAAATCTTGAGGCACAGTAAGTTTACACAACAGTCTTACAAATCTTGAGATAAGATTTATACCTTAGCAAAAGTTTTAGTAAGTTAAACCAAAACCAAAAGAATACGAGATGAGTAGCAATCATCCCCTTTGGGAATAGTTTGTCCCTTTGTTTTGTTTTTTTCACATAGTCAGATGGATCACTTGATATGGATCAGAGATTTTGGAAGAAAATTTTAAACAAGTATGCTTGGGACTAGAGGAGAGGAAGCCATACCCTAACTCCAGAGCCAGATTTTTTTTGGGGGGGGGGAGGAAGGGGACAGGGTTTCTCTGTGTAGTTTTGGTGCCTGTCCTGAATCTTACTCTATAGACCAGGCTGGCCTCGAACTCACAGAGATCCGCCTGGCTCTGTCTCCCGAGTGCTGGGATTAAAGGTGTGTGCCACCACCGCCTGGCCAGAACCAGATTTTAAAACAAGTGGGACAGCATAAAACAACAGTCTAATACCACTCATACCTAAAAGATACCTGAATCCCTGTAAAACTGAATCTGGTAAGCTGAGAACAAAGACTTAGAGACAGGAAAATTTTGAGTCCTGGCTATAGACAGAGGATGCTGCAGGAGAGAAGCCCCAGCCAAAAGAGTGTGTGCAGGGTGTGTGCACGCTGCAGCTGGCCTACTCCTTTGCACACCCCCTATCAATGGTAACTTAAAGGACAAGACATTTACAAAGTGTGTGTGTGTGTGTGTGTGTGTGTGAAGGGGATTAGACAAAAACAAACAGGGCTTGGAGCCAAGAAAAGAGAAATAGGGAATGGGGAATCTCTTTCCATTTCCCTAGTCACTCACAGTATTTATAAAGGTCCCAAATAATATTGATTATCTAAGGGATATTGAAGCCAAATTCGATTGCAAAAGTGAATAAATTTAGGGCACTTCATGTTGGGTGCCAGGTGTAGAGGCTGGAGGTTTTCTAAAAGGCATCCCAAGGGGGAATGAGAGTATGGAAGACACATTCCCATGGATGAGAGAGAAGGAAAATGTCACTGCAGCTTGTAGCCGTGGGCATCCCCAGAACTCAGGGAGGACCAAAGGAGGACCAAGCCACTCAGTGGGTTGTCACCACACTCAGTGGGGGGTCAGGCACTTAGTCTGACTAAGCCAGAGTAGAGACTTGGTGCCTGGTACCAGGACTTTCATAGAAATGGAAATCAAATGGAGGCCAAAAGAGCTCTAAGGGGCGGGGGTGGGGTAGGGGGGAGTTCTCATCCACAGGAAAAGGCTGGAGAATGGAGTCATAAAAGCCACAAGGGCCTAGAAGAGCTGTGGGGTTACAGGCAACTCTGAAAGGAAGGTTTTCCCAACAGAAATAAGTGTTAGAGTTCTGTTCCCCAGCAAGGTGTCAGGGTTCTGCTCCAGGAAAGGTTTCCTGAATGCAGATGTAACAACTCTGCTCTGGCAGGGGAGGGTTTTCCCCAGCAAGAAAGTTTCACAGTTCTGCTAGGGGGGAAACCTTTTCTGTACCCTGCTCTGCTCCAAGACTGGCAGTTCTGAAGGGAAGATGGGAGAAGAGGGTGGGAAGGGGCACAGGAGCCTGGTTTGGCCTAAGGAAACTGCAGGATTGCAGCTCCAAGGTGGGTGGATGGGGTCAGGTGAAGAAGGCCAGCTGTAGACTGTGGTAGGGGGTGCTTCCACCTCCAAGAGTACCAGAGGGGTGCCGGACATTCAACAGTCACTTCCTCAGACTCAAGGAAATGTTTACACCGACCAAAAGGGGAGCTTCCATTATTGCTGCTGGTGGATGGGGTGCTGAGCGCTCAGTGAGCCGGAAGGTGGAGTGGAGATGAGGGGTAGGGTCCCAGTGCAGCTTAGGCCCCTGAGGGGAAATGCAGGTACTAGAGAGCCTATCCCAGGTTTCTGAAACGAATGTGCTACAGTTCAGATGGAAAGGTATCCAAAGGAATACCACAAAGTCACACCACACAACAAACCTCACACAAGAGTTTTATTGGGAGGGGAAAAAACCAGGAAGCTGGCTGCCTCTGCTCAAGAGAGAAACAGCAGAAAACTGAACAGGATTACAGGGCTTGTATAGAGTTTCTTGGGGAGGAGGAATGGAATTATTCAGGGTGATGTTCTCCAAGGTGGAGACTGGTGGGACTTCATGTCCAGAGAGTGGGCTTTTTCCTCTGTAGGATGGGGGTGGAGGCTGGGTCCAGCAGTCAGGGCAGTTAGAATGTTCTGTGAGTGGAACCTGGCAGTTGGAGGTCTTCAGGGGAGGAGCCTGGCCACTCAACGTGGCTTGAGGGGCTTGTACTGATGACTTATGCAAAGCAAGTTTATTGAGAAGTACATTATACATACTGTTTTCAGGAGAAAAATTGGCAAGACCAGTAGAGTCAGACAACATTGGCAGAAAGAACACAGGATAACTCAGACCTGTGTTATAAGAACAGCCAAAGAATTGTTAACCATCACTGGAGGGGAAGAGTAGGGTCCCTAGAAACGGCAACCTTGACTCTTTTGAGGAGTGCCCAGGCTTTTCAGGAATGAGAGCGTTACCACAGAGTCGCGCCATACAGCAAGATCTCACGAGAGATTTGCTAAGCCAAGACTCGAAATGACTGCCTCTGCGTGGGAAGTAGAGACAGCATCAGGTTAAGTTGGCGTGGTGGTTCACAGAAGGTGAGCAGGAGCATGCGCAGGGAGGAGTAGAAAAGGACAGTAGTTGTGGCTGAGTCATCCAGGTCTTGCCAAGTCCACTCCTGGGCAAGGACACAGAGCTGAAGTTCCTCTTGTCCTTTCATCAGGGCCTTGGAGAAAGTCTCGGGTAGCTCTGGCTCCCCACAAAGCGTTATTCCTTCTTTCATCAGTTCCTGCCTTGATTTCATGTCCTGATTTCCCTGAAGGATGGACTACAAGGAGTAAGTGGAAATAAACCCCTCTCTCCTCAACTTGCCTTGGATCGTGGTGTTTCACCACGGCAACAGAAACCCTAAGAGATTTGGTCTTACGAGCTCTGGCTTCTTTGGCCTCCTTCCGTTCTGCTTCCTTACGTCAGCTAACCCACGGGTGCTCAATTCCCCCTGCTTGAGCTACGATCTTGTTACAGGCAGCTCATCAGAGATGACCACTCAGGCACAGTGTATAGCCAACTGAACCTTGTTATTGCAGCTGGCTGAGACCACACCCAAGTGTTCAGGGAACTAGGTGTGGCCCCGAGTGTCCAGAACGTGGCATTTGAAGGGCAGAGACCTCGGCCAGGCATCTCGCTCATGTGCTGCAGGAGCTTGGGGGTGGGGCAAGCAGTTTGAAGTAAGCAGTTTTAACAGAGGCTAATATAAGTTAGCTGGGACATCCTGATCTTTGTGTTCGACAATAGAGCTGAGAAGTTTCCCATCAAGGAGATCAGATTCTAGTTAAACCTGGAATGACCTCAGCAAGGATACAAGATGAGGAACCTCTGCATTGTCTTGCCCCATTACAGTGGAGAAATTCTAATTTTTCCCTCACATAGTGTGTTCTTGTTAATTGTTTGGGAATTTCACATAATGCACCCCGATCACACTCACTTCCCATTACTCCCAGGTCCACCCTCCCACCTTTGCACCCCCCCACACACCCCCAAACACAGCCTGGGTTTGGGACCTGAGCCAGGGAAAGGAACACTTTATCCCCAAACCTAGAACCAAGGAAACATGCCCCGACTCTGAAACTAGTACCAAAGTTACACTCTTGGTTCCTAGAATCAGAGTCAGTGAAAGAAATGTGCCCTGATCTTAGAAGCAATGTCTAAAAGCCAAGAAAGGCCAGTGAAAGACACACAGTTTGGCTCTGAAATCAGGGCCATCTCTGTCCCCAGCCCACAAAACTGGCTAACCCCTGGGCAAAAAAACAAAAAATAAAAAACAAAAAAACAACAACAAAAAACTAACCAATCACTGGTTGACTCTGCCGCTAAGACATCCTATATAAACTGCCCTGCCTGGTCAGGTGTAGAATGTTCCCTCCACCCTGGTAGAGGCAGCTACTTTCCTGGACTCCTCCTTCCCAAATAAATCTCTTTATCAAAAGAGTTTTGGGTGTGAAGATCTCCATCCACTGGTGTAGAGTAGAATCTTGCTGAGACCGAGCAAGGAAGAGCTGAAGAGAAGATCTTTTCTGAGACACCCCCTCAGCAGACAGAGCAAGGGAGAGCTGAAAAAGTAACACTTTTCTCCTGAGCTAGAGGAGATTGCCACATTTTTGCAAGGGTTTCCCCTTTTGTAGAGTGAAGCAAAAGAAGCAACATCTTAGGCTGGAGAAGCAGAGCTCTGCTGGGAAGTTCCCTTAAGTGGGGACTGAGCAAAGCTCAGCTGTAGCAGCTTTTCAGGAGAGAAGCAGGATTGCTACATCCTGTGGGGAGACCATCCCCCAGCACACCAGGTATAGCCCGACTCCCCAATAGTCAGGATACCCTTCTCTGTTAAGCTGTCCTGGCAGCTCCAGGCCTGACTCTTCTGAGCAGTTAGAATTCCTTCCCTTCCAAGGGTGAGCTGTCTCTTTGCATCTCCAGCCATCAGAGCTGTCCTAAGCAGCTCCAGGTGTCCAGGGCACCTCCAGGGCTGAGCTGTCCTGAGCAGCTTGAGGTGTCCGGGATACCTCACCTTCCAGGGCTGAGCTCTTTGCAGCTCCAGCTGTCAGAGCTGTCCTAAGCAGCTCAAGGTGTTGCCTGACTCCCCAAGTAGTTAGGATACCTTTCCCCAGAATTGCAAAACTCACATTTTGGTGCCGAAACCCAGGACCAAACCTACAGAGTTGCAACATATTTACTTAGACAGGTGGTCCTGCAATGTGTAAGAAAACTGGCCAACATAGACTATCTAACAAAAATCCCACTTCCAGGCATGGGAAACCTTGCTTCCAGTTATATGTCAGGGGGCTCCAATAGATTCCTAAAATAATATAGGCTTTTGCCATTGGTTTTGGTTGTCTCTAAGAACTCAAAGACAAGACTGGATCTCAGAAGATATCACACACAGAAGATACAGGGCTTGGAGGATTTGAGCTGCATCTGACCTAGAAGCCTCCTCTCAAAGGTCTACCTCTCACAGTATCAGAAAGTGTCACATTGGTTGCTAAGCGAATAAAAGCAATAGTCTTTTCTAGCTATAAAGTCTACAACTATAACAATGACTGGCTTGGCAAGATATCTCTGATATTGCAATAGTGGCATTTATCTCTTGGGAGTAATCAATTACTGTTTAATTGGACTTAAGGCCCACTCAATAGGAAGGAATTTATGCCTGGTGCTGTAAACCTAGCAAATTACTAATGGGGTTTCTGGGCTGGAACACTGTCATGTGCACAGTACTTTGATTTTCCTTTGTGTTTATCATGATACCAACTTGTCTGTTCTTCATTTCTAAAATGAGTGTAGCAAAGAACTAATGCCACCTGTAGGATTATTATAACCAGTATTAGGTGACCAGAACTGTAGAAATTTCCCTTTCCCAGGGTTCAGACTTTTGTAGATGTAACCAACTGTCTTATTAAAATAAGAAACACAGAACCAATGTAAAAGAGAAAGCCGAGAGGTCAGAGCTCAGAGCTAAAATCTTACCTCCTGCAGTGCTCCTAGCTTCCCCAAAAGAGAGCTACTTCCTGTGTGTCTGTCTTTAAATAGTCTTTCTGTTCTGTCTTCTCATTGGTTGTAAACCCAAACACATGACTGCCTCATCACTGCCTGTAAGTACCTCCCTCCAGGTCTTAAAGGCATATGTCTCCAATGCTGGCTGTATCCCTGAACACACAGAGATCTACCTAGCTCTTCTACCAAGTGCTGGGATTAAAGGCATGCACCACCACCACCATGCTCTTGCTATGGCTCTAATAGCTCTGACCTCTGGGCAACTTTATTTATTAACATACAATGAAAATCACATTTCAGTACAAATAAAATACCACCATAGACTTTGTTCCTTAGTTTTTGGCACTTACTCTGTTCTCAAGGATACCATCAAAAGCAGAATATCACCTTTATTGCAGCATTCCTATACAATTTAATGCACATTTTCTGGAGGGCATTCTAGACTAGGTACTTGAGGTTCCCCTCCTCCAGCCTCAGAACTAGGAGAAAGTTTCCTTTCAGTTATCATGTTCCCACATCTAGAAATTCTTCAGTTTATATCTTAGTTGAAGCCACAAAACAGCCAGTGAAACTTGCTGGGTCTTTGCCATTATTACTATGGCTAAAGTTTGCAAATACCTCTGTTAGACAATTTTGGAATAGAAATTAGTTTATCTAAGGATTCTTTTTTAATTGCAACTCCATTCCCAGTTCATCAGAGACCACAGAATTGCATATGTACTCATCATCACAGTGTTAATAGTGTTACTTGCAAAGGGAACCATCCACCATCTTTTAAATATAATGCTCACATTGCCATCTGGAAGCATGCTCAATAGGCACTTACTAAACAGGTAAAATGCTTGGCTAGAAAAAGAAAGAAACAGAACCAGACAGCACCATTCAACTAGGATTCACAGGAGTGGGGACAGCTGGGAGAATAGATGCCCTATGATTTCTTGACTTCAGCCATCTGTGTTCCATCAGGTAGAGCAACTGTCTTCCACACTATGTCTCTCAAAGATCCAAGGGTATGTGCCTTCTCTTTTCTAAGGGTATCGCTATAAACATCCTTGCTTTCTTTGTATAACATCCTATTTCTCCACGTTTTATTTCAGCTCCTTTTTGTTGGTCTTCTTACAGTTAATCAATGTCCCTTCAAATATGTTTCAAATGTTACTTTCCTGTTAGAATTATATTTTATTCAAGTAATTTTCACTCAACTGTGATTACGGTTCATGACTCAGTGGTTTAGCCTCAGTGGTTAATTACTTCCATCTTATAGTAATTTTCTGCTTGTGAGATTCCTTTCCATCCCATACTTCATTCATTAGAAGTGCCTCTTAAGAAAAAAAAATACATGACTTTTGTCCATGGTAATTGCTGATTGGATCAAGGTTGACATTAGATCATCAATTTGGACTGAGCTATAGAGTCAGGAGCTAGACTGTGCTGGTGTCTGTCAGTAGAGCTATAAAACCCCGTGGGTCTGAACCAGATTCATCCTTAAATGACAGCTCAGATATTGGGTTGAGTCTGGTTTCTCAAGAGGACAGCTCATTATACATTCAAGGAAGTAGGTTCAGAAAGAACAGCCAGTTTATAGTTTCTCTCCTCCTGTGAGATACAGCTGAATTTTTGGCAAAAAACATTTTATAAAATTCCGTTTTTATAAAAGTGTCCTTTTCCCTGAGCCTGTTTACATAGCTATATGGAAAGTGCTGTAAATTCACAGTCCTTTTTCCATATGTTGCAACTGATTTTTGTAAATCTGCACAGACACAGACACACACAGACACACAAACACACATACACATTTCACTTTGGCTGTTTTAATCCATCTTTTGGACTTGTTGAAATGCTTCTCAGTCTATAACTCAGTCTATAACGACATCTTGGATACCATTCTCAGCCACGCACTATTTTGTACTTGAGGAAGATAATTCATATGAATTATGCCAGATGACTGTGAGTGGGTCAGGATGAAGAATGAAACCTTGTGGTGTAGCAGTAGAAGGCTGCTCTAAATCAAATCTTTACATATCGTCTTTGTGGTTCTTGGACTGAGCCTCAGGCCTTATTTATACTATACCTGAGCTGTACTTTCAGGCCTTATGTTTGGCTGTTTTTTCAGATCATAATAACTAAGGCTTTGTGTCAAATGGCAAAGAGACAAGAAAACATAATTTGCAAAGTGAACTAAGTTTGAGTCTTACCAGACTGTGGGTTTTGGGAAGTTCCCTAGGTCTTCACTGTTTAAAGTCTTCCTCTCTGAAACAGGGATAATGAGGCCAAACTCAGTTTTGTGATGAGGATCACAGACAGCATGGAGAGTTGAAAGTGCATAGTGGTGAAGATCTAAGGCTTTGGGCTAATCCACTTGGATCTGCGAACCATCTTCTTTTTTTTTTTTTGCCATTCTTTTTTTTTTTTATTTTGTTCTATTCATTCACAGTTAATACAGAAAATACTTGGAAACATTTCCATATAATGTTTGACACAGAAATCATCAAATAGAAATATACAATGTTGACAGGAGGCAGTACATTTATAATTTATAACCCCAAATGTATTTATAAATTAGAAATGGAAAGATCTACAAATGAAATTATGAAGGTTCACCAAAGTCATTTAATCTGTCAGTTTCTCATTCCTTTTTATGTCTTAATAATATTCTATTGTATGAATAAGCCACATTTTATTTCTCTCCAGTATTTGATAGCTATTTGAGTTGTTTTAACTTTTTTACTATTAGCAACACACTGCTGTAAACCTTCATGTACATGTTTCATAGGTGCACATTTTCAGTAGTTGGAGGTTATATTCCTAAGGGTAGAATTGTTGAGTAACAGAGTAACAATGTTTTGCATTTTGACCAACCACCAAACTGTTTTGCCAAAGTGGCACACCATTTTACAATCTCACCAAATCCTTGTTTTTAAGGCTCTGATTTTTGTACAAAAGCAATCATCATTCTGTCAGACCAAACCAGGAAAAGTAAGCTATAGTTCAGAGCTGTTCTATTCCATTTACCATGCAAAGCCAATCTTGGCGTTTGCAACTCTCAGCCCTTTTGAGTATTCTTGCAGTGTTCACCTTTTCCTCCACCACTTTTTTTTCTTCTTTTTTTTCTGGTTTATTTCTATCTATTACAAATGTATAAAAAAAATCCTCCATCAACGCTGCTGATAGCAGCAGAACCTTGAGAAACATACCTTTGGTTTGCCTCAGAAAAGGAACACATATTGTACTGTAAAGTTTATAAAATTGGCGCAAAACATTGTAATAATGTTACAATACCAGTTTTAAGAGTTCAGTGACTAATGGGGAGCCGATGGGATACATGCAGAACTGTGAGAGCGATCTCACTTAGCCAGCTGTACACGTAGACTGTAAATCTACATTCAGATCATTTCTGAACTAAGACTATCATCTCAGTTTATCTGTTGAGGTCAACCAGGAAACCCTAGAATATACCTTGATTTTTGCAAAAAAACAAAATAGGGGGAGGGGTTTCTTCAGCATTTCAGTCCACGAGTAACAGTATCCTAACAGGCAAAGTGTTCTGTCACTGTCAACATAGAATGAACTGCTGCTGGAGGTCAACTTGGGCTTTAATTTGCATTAGCACTTACATGCATAGTAGTCCAAGTTGTTGACCTCATGACTTTAAAAAGTAACTCTAAAAAAGTAAAATGGCCCTTCTTGGAAGACTAAAGAAAGACATCCAGCCACAGTTGTAAAAAGTCTCATCAAAACAATATACCCTTTTATGAATTATGCCTCAATTAAAAAAAAAAAAGTAGCCCCAAATAAGAAGCAGCTCTGAAAAAGAAAATATAACTTAAGATATTTGAAAAAAAAACAAGGTGAATACAGGTTCAAAAGTAATTAAGATATATTTTCTTAAGGCTATCTAGAATTAGGCTTTAAAGAATTCTACCATTTCAAGTTTACCACTAGTTACTAGATACCTATTTACAAACAAGATGTTCACCTTTTTTGTTCCTTTATCAAGAGAAAAATCTACCTTCAGACTATGAGGGTGGTGATGGGGAGGGACTAGAAAACAAGATTCAAACAATCCCATGCAAATATCACATTTTTCAAATGGAAGAACTCCAAACTGCACTAGAAGTTCCAATCACTAAGACACTTTCCATTGAAATGATTTAAGTACAACTACATGGCACCAAGGTTTAGGCCTAATATAGGCCTGACGACCAAGTCCTTGTTTTCTGGAAGAAAGGCCTCAAAAGTCCCACTCAATTCCATATAACAATACTTCAAAGATCAATTAGGTTTTCCTTTCCTTAATATTTTTGTTTTTGACTTCTAATCCTAAAGACTAGATTAAAACTTAGCTCATTTCCCAGAAGGCATTGCTTCCCTTTGCTCTATGAAAGAGTCCACCAAGACCTCTTCCTCAAAACCATCTAGCCCCCAGCCTCCAGCCTTTGCTTGTGATGCATCTTTCTCAACATCCTGAAAAGGTAATGTAGGTAAAATATGCTCATAAACATTAAAACTAGTTGTTAGAAAGACGTAACTAGCTTTATAATTTAAGTTTTAAAGCATAAATACTTGCAGCTTAATCTGCCCTGACAATGATTGTCGAAGCCTAGAATTCAACATTTACATATTCTCATTCACACACACAAAACACACTATTATCACACAACTTGTGTCTTGAGAGAATCTTCTGCTTTTTAAATCTTTGGCCTCCCAGTCAATCCCAAGTTCAACCAACTTTTCCGAGTTCTGGTAGTTACCTGGACCACTGAGGCATTGCCACAAGACTTCTTCTCTTTTGAAACATCCTTTTTCTCTAGATATTAGGATAGCTACACCAGCTTGTTTCTTCTGTGGTATATGTTGGTGTGGGATTATCTATTGCTTGATTTTCCATGGATGTGTTTAGCTTCTTTGGGTTGAATTTTCCCTTCTAGTGCTTTCTGTAGGGCTGGGTTTGTAGACAGGTATTGATTAAATCTGGTTTTATCCTTGAATATTTTGTTTACTCCACCTATTGTGATTAAGAGTTTTGCTGGGTATAATAGTCTGGGTTGGCATCCGTGGTCTCTTAGTGTCTGCATGAGATTTGTCCATGATCTTCTAGCTTTCATAGTCTCTATTGAGTAGTCTGGTGTTATTCTGATGGGTTTACCTTTATATGTTACTTGGTCTTTTTCCTTTGCGGCTCTTAATATTTTTTCTTTGTTCTGTGTGTTTAGTGTTTTGATTATTATGTGGCGAGGGGACTTTTTTTTTGGATCCAGCCTATTCGGTGTTCTGTAAGCTTCTTGTATCTCCATAGGTATTTCTTTCTTTAGGTTAGGAAAATTTTCTTCTATGATTTTGTTGAATATATTTTCTGTGCCTTTGAGTTGATATTCTTCTCCTTCTTCTATCCCTATTATTCTTAGGTTTGGTCTTTTCATGGTGTCCCATATTTCTTGGACGTTTTGTGTTATGATTTTTTGTCTTTAGTGTTTTCTTTGACTGACGAATCTATTTTCTCTATTGTGTCTTCAGTGTCAGAGACTCTCTGTTCCATCTCTTGCAATCGGTTGGTTATGCTCGTTTCTGTAGTTCCTGTTCGTTTTGTCAGGATTTCTATTTCCAGCATTCCCTCAGCATGTGTTTTCTTTATTGTCTCAAATTCATTTTTCAGATCTTGGAATGTTTCTTTCATCTGTTTAATTGCTTTTTCTTGGCTTGATTTGATTTCTTCCCATTTTTTGTTTGTTTTTTCTTCCATTTCTTTAAGGGAGTTTTTAATTTCCCTCTAATGGAGTTTTTCATTTCCTCTTTAAGGAAAGATTTTATTTCCTCTTTAAGGTAGTTTTTCATTTCCTCTTTAAGGAAAGATTTTACTTCCTCTTTAAGGTAGTTTTTCATTTCCTCTTTAAGGAAAGTTTTTATTTCCTCATTGAGGGAATGTTTTATTTCTTCTTTAAGGGCCTCTATCATCTTCTTAAAGTCATTTTTAGGGTTGATCTCTTCTGTTTCTTCTGTCATGGTATGTTTAGGTCTTGCAGGTGTAGAATCACTAGGTTCTGATGTTGCCATATAGGTCTTTATGTTGTTGCCTGTATTTTTGCACTGGCGTCTACTCATCTTTTCCTCTGTGCGGTGCAGGTGGTGTCTGTGTCTGAGAGTGCCTCTCTTGTTCTAATTTTTAGTCATGGTTTAGTAGGGGTTCTTGGTTAAATTGGTGCTATTGGGCTGTTTCTTCAGGGACAGCTGATTTCAGTCGGTGAATTATATACTTATGATTCTGGTGATCTGTTTTGGTGACTGGGTAGCGCCTTCTTCTGTGTTCCCAGGTCACGTTTTGTTCATTTGTCAACTCCTCAGCTGATCTTGTTTCTTCAGACTTCAAACTGTAGGCATCTGAATCCTCTCCCAGATGGGTTTCAGCTGAGCAGGGTAGTCTCACCAACACCTCCAAGTTGTTGGGTTTCACAGGATCAGCAGTTGGGCCCTGGGTTGTCCCCAGACAGAGTGTCCAGACTCGCCCTGGTTCCGACCCACGGAGATAGCCTCTTCCCCAGGTGTTGGGGTTAGGGGCGTCCCCGTTCCAAGCTGTGTCTGCCCCTCTTCGTCCCCGGCCGGGCCTGTCCACCCCTGTGGCCCACCACCACAGGCCCACCTGCGCCCACTTGTCTCCACTGCTGAGCCTGTATGTCCCTGTCAGCTGCCGCTAGGTCTGTCTGTCTCTTCGGGCAGCCAATGGACCTGTATGTCTCTGCCGGCTGCCACCGCGGGCCTACCTACCTCTGCTTGTCACTGCTGCGGGGCCCATCCACCTCTGCAAACTGCCATGGGGCCTGTATGTCTCTGCTGGTTGCCGCTGGGCCTGTATGTCCCTGTCGGCCGCTGCCACTGGGCCCCTCCACCTCCGCGAGTCGCGGACCCGCGTCCGCCCGTCTCCGCCGCGCGGCCTGTCCACCTCTGTGGACCACCGCCAGGCCTGAATGTCTCTGTCGGCCGCCACCGCCGGTCCTGTCCACCTCTGTCTGCTTATCTCTGCCGCAGGGCCTATACACCTCTGTGGGCCGCCACTGGGCCTGAATGTCTCCGCCAGCTGCCAATGGGCCTAAATGTCCCTGTCAGCCACTGCCGCCGGACCTGTCTACCTCCGCTGCCACAAGCCTACCTGCCTCTGCTTGTCTCCGCCATCTTCTTCCCATCTTCTTCTTTTGTCTTCTCGGGCAAGTATTTTTAATCTTAAATATGGAATAATCACTGTACTTACTCCTTCCTGAGACTGTTGTGAAGACTGAAGTAATGTATAAAGCATTTAGAATATTTTTTAAATCTTTTTTTATTTTGTCGTGTGTGTGTGTGTGTGTGTGTGTGTGTGTGTGTGTGTGTGTGTGTGTGTGAAGGTCGGGGAACAACATTGAGGTATTGTTTGTGGCCTTCTACCTTATTTTTCAGACAGGGCTTCCCTTGTTTCTGCTGTGCTGTGTACTCCAGGTGTCTTAGGGTCTCTATTGCTTATGATAAAACACCACAACCAAAGGCAGGTTCAGGAGGAAAAGGTTTATTTAAGATTACAGTTCCACAGCACAGTCCATTACTAAGAGAAGTCAGGGCAGGAACTCAAACTGTAAAAGAAAGAAAAGGCAGAAATTGAAAATTTTGATAGATAAGTATTTTGCAGCTATTTCCTCCAAATTAAAACATTCCTTTCTGGGGGAAAACTCTCTAAGACTCAGGAAGTATGTTAGTTATTTTTCCTATTGCTGTGATACAATACAATACAATACAGTGCAATACAATACAGTGCAATGCAATGCAATACAATTCAATACAATACAACACAGTGCAATGCAATGCAATATAAAACAACAGCAATGCACAAGAGAAAAGGCTGATTTTGGTACCCAGTTCAAGGTATACAGTCCATCATGGTGGAAAAGCCTTGGCAGCTTCATGATACACAGTCAGCAAGCAGAGTGATGAATCCTAGTGTCCAGGTCACTTTTTCCCTTTTCAGTGGTTCTCAACCTTCCTAATGCTGTGACCCTTTAACACAGTTCCTCATGTTGTGGTAACCCCCAACCATAAAATTATTTTTGTTGCTACTTCATAACTGTAATTTTGCTACTATTATGAATCATAAGACAAATATCTGTTTTCTGATGGTGTTAGGAGATCCCTATGAAAAGGTCATTTGACCCTAAAGGACCGGGTCATGACTCACAGGTTGAGAACCACTGTCCTTTTATTCACCCCAGGCCCTCAGCTGTAGAATGGTACTACTCAAGACTAAGGTGGGTCTGTCTTCCCATCTTAATTAACCTAGTCTAGATGGTCCCTCACAGGCATGCCCAGAGGCTAACCTAATCTGAACAATCTCCCATAGGCATACCCAAAGGCCCTAGGTGATTATAGATCTCGTCAAACTGACAGTCACTGTGCAAATCTGGCCAAGTAAACTGCTGCCTCAGAGCTTTAGTTTTTCTTTTTTCTGTTTTTTAGGTTTTTTTTTTTTTTTTTTTTAAAGTGGACATTTGTTGTACAAAGCAGCAGGTGAGCAAAGCTCACAACTTTCTGAAAACTCCAGAAACTTACAAGATCAGCAAGCTCCGCCCCCAGGGTTAAATAAACAATGACAATTGTTAGAAGGGACAGTTCAGCCCACCAGTCTGCAAATTGTGTGGGGAGTTCCAGGGATGCACCTTTTGTGAGTCTATGCCCATGCCAGGTGAGCTTTTCAGTGATGCAGCTGCCTTTGAGACATCTCTGCTCCTGGACACCTCCACCCCTGCTCCTGTAAGTACCCTAAAAAATACCTCATTGGTTCACTGAAGCAGACATAGGGAGAATAGTCTCTGTGGCTTGTCATCAGTGTTTTATCTGGGGTCAATAGATGTTTGTTCATGTCTCCCTAGCAGAAGTCATATGACAAAGAGATCCTAAGGGACTGTCATGGAACCCTCAAGACGGCGCAGCAGGTAGAGACTTGCTGCATAAGCCTGACAACCTGAGTTTGGTCTTTGGAACCCATGTAAAAAGATGAACATAATAGCATACATCTATTTCCCCAGTGCTCACGGGGCAAGAAGGGAGAAGACAGTGGATTGCCTGGAAGCTCATAAGCCAGCTAGTCTGATGTGCTGGCTAGTTTTATGTCAACTTGACACAAGCTAGAGTCAGTTTAGAAGAGTGGTCTATGGGAAGGAAGAGCAGGATAGATTAATAAGAAATGACTAGGAAGGGTAGGAGAGACTACTTAGAAATGGTCAAAGTGTTGGGTCTAGGGTCTTGAAATAATGGGGGGCAGACCTCCAGAGTCTATTAAACCAGAAGCAAACTTTATTCCAGAAAAAAATTAGAAACAACAACAACAAAACAAACAAACAAACAAAACAAAACAAAACAAAAAAACCACCATGGGGCACAAAAGCTTATCAGCTAGCTGAGACCACAGCCAGTTTTCAGGATTCTGAGGCTGTGGCAGCTGGAGGGGGCTATGAGCCCCTTTTTATAGTAAGGGGTAAGCATGAGGCATAGACAAAGGAATTTTTACAGTTTTGAAGTTAAACTTTTAGAGACAAGTTGTTTTAGGTTTTTACAATTTGGCTAAACAATATTTGTATATCCTGCAGCCCTTCCTGACTCAGTTAATTGATGTTTGCCCAAACCTGCAACTTCTCCTGACACAGCTGGGTTCCCCTGTGTGTGTGTGGGGAGTGGGGGGGATATGAAGCAATGCAAGGCAGGTTGTCACGTAGAACTCATTAAAAGTTAACTTTGGTTTCGGTAGTGAGTGGTAGGGGTTTATCGAAGAATAGCTAACCCCAGGGCTGCAAAAGGCCATCTTTACTAAAAGAAAACTGACATTTGGGTTGTTGACAGAGCTTCCCATCTAAAACAGGGAGGGGTCCAGTTAAAAGTTAATCCCTTTTTGCTAGCCAAGCTGATGGCTGTCAGTTTCCATTCCTTAAGTTAATAATTTTATATTTTCGTATATATTCCTGGACCCTTCAAAAGCACATGATATATTTGAACAAAATTGTCATCATGGAGCCTACTGCTTTGTACAGCAAATGCTCACTAATAAACTTTAAACAAGGAAAAACTAAAGCTCTGGACCGCAATTAACTTGGTCGAATTTGCACAGTTGGTAAGTAGTAGCGTTAAGTAGACTGGCATCCAAGTCCTTAGACATTAATTCCTAAGCATCTTGCAAGGTGCCCCCAAGGACAAGAGCTAGCACAACAGGGGGAGGGACGTTGTCTGAGACTCTTCTCTAACTTAGTCAGAGAAGCCTCCATGCCTTTGGGCACTTGTAGATTTTTTTTTTAATCTTGTAATAGTGTGCCAACAGGACTGTCTGTGTTGGACAGAATGAGGTTCCTCAGATTGGTTTCCCAGTTTCAAAGCATATGTCCTCTGGACCCTTGAGGGTTTGAATAGCTCCCCACTGTGTCCTTGGCACTGTGTCTCTCAGAAGGCAGTAGCACATAGTGGAGTCTGATACCCAGACTAAATATTTCACAATGGGCGAGATTTTTTTCTTTAATGTTTTTGGCTTCAAAGTTTTGCTGTTTTTCCATCGTCTGTATCTTAAGAAACTGAGGAACTTTGTTGGGATATAGAACATACCAGAAAAGAGTGGGGTGCCCTTTTGGTGTATAACTGCATCCCGTAATCACATCTGTTCCTTCTGACACAAGTTATTGGCCTGTCTGTTTGACTGAATTGCCACTGGTTCCTCCTGCAAGGAGGAAAAAATGCTTATTTTATAGGTTTGACCAGAATCATGTTATTTGGAGAAAGCTTTTAAGATTTTGAGACTGCAAAAATTATCCTTATAAAATGTACTCACCAAACATAAAGATGAGAGTTAGAGAGGGCAGAGTGTCCATCACCAGGGCCTAGTCTGCCCGCAGGATCCTGCTGAGGCGATGCCGCCAAGGAATCACAGAGAGGCACTTGGACCTCTGTGTGGCCGGCACCTCCATGTGTCAAGTCAACAAACAGACTATAAAACACCCACCTGCTTCCAAACTCTACTGTTCTCTCTAGTGCCCATTCCTAAGAGACACTGGCTGGAGTTTGGCTTTCTTAGGCAGAAGAGCCAAATATATCCTAATAAGCACAAGCACGTGACCTCTAGGACACATATTCATTGGCATTTACATATCATACCATGTCAGAATCTAGACATAAAAGAGGTGTGTGTGTGTGTGTGTGTGTGTGTGTGTGTGTGTGTGTGTGTGTGTGTGTGCATGTTTTCTTTATCTTCTAACAATGTCCAAACAGTCCTGTGTCTGTGTGAGAGAAACTTCTCTGCTTGGGTAAGATAGACACCACCACATCTGGCTTATTCAGGTTCTTGATTCTGTGTTCTTTCTTTTTCAGGTGTGCCATCACAGTAGGCTCTTAGAACTGGAAAATATTTTCTTCAAGAATATGGCTTTTCATTTAGACTAGAAGTCATATTGAGTATTTACAATATTTTTTTAGGTTGCATATTGAGTAGCTCAGGATGAGTGGGTCTCATCTAGGAAAGGACTGGGAGAGGGTCTTGGAATAACAGAGAAGTTATGAGAAAGAATCCCATGATCATGTGCATATGTGTGTGCATGTAACTTTCATTATTTTTACAGATTGAAAATGGAATTTTTTTGTTTGTTTTTGTGTTTGTTTCTTAGTTTTTGAAGTACTGGAGATTGAACTGAGGGCCTTGTGCACACAAGGGAAGTGTTCTATCTCGGTGCTCAACTTCTCTTTCTCTATTAAAAAAGCCCTTTCTTTCTCCATATTTTAAAATAGAATACAAAGAAAGAGGCTTCTCAATGGCACTGTCACAATCCTTTGTTTGGGCTGATTCTCCTGCTCTGCTTGACCCTTTTGTCCCCAGTGTTCTCTTTCATGTCGCAATACGTCACTCTCCTCATCCCCCTTCTTAAATGTCTTCCTCCTTCTCATGGTCTACTTTTTAGCTTTTATGATCTATATTCACACCCACACCCACATATATAAAAATTAGAAGCTGGGATTCACATATGAGAGACTAGCTGTAGTGTTTGTCTTTCTGAACCTGGACTACCTCACTTAACACAATAATTTCCAGTTCCATTCATTTTCCTGATAATTTCATGATTTTCTTCATGGATGTCTTTGCTGCTGATGCTTCTTGAAGACAACAGAGAGCTGGATCTGGCTTTCTATTCTAGTCAATCTGTGTCTCTTAATTGGTGGGTTAAGGCCATTTGCGATCAAGACTTTAATTTGCGAGGGGTTTGCTATTGTTGTTTTGTTGGATGTAGTTTTGGTTGATTAGTAAATTGGTGGTTCTTTTCTTTTCTTTTTTTCTCTTGATATCCTTAGAGATTTACTACTTTGCTGTGTTGAACGTGATCTATTCTTTCTCTGTTCTCTTGTTCATCCGTTCCTATCATAAAATGTACTTTCTTGTGTTCTTGTGGACAATGCTGTCTTTTCTTAGTTCTTTTTGTATCTTATACCTTTAAGACGTTCTGCGTACTGGCTTGGTTGCTGTGAACCATGTTAACTTGTGTTTGACTTGAAGTTAACTTTTATCTCTTCAATTTGAAGAGATAATTTTGCCAAATATAGCAATCCCTACTGGCAATTATTTACTTTCAGGGTTTGAAAGATCATTCCATGATTCCCTGGCTTTCAGAGTTGCTGATGAAGAGGTGATGTTACTGTATGTGAGTAAGCATTTTTGCCCAATAGCTTTTAGTATTCATTGTTTTATAGTTTTGTTACCTTGACTTCTGTATGTTGTAGAGAATTGTTCTCTGGTCATATCTATTTGGTTGTGAATGTTTCTCCTGTTTGGATGCCTATTTCTTTTGTAGGTTTGGGAATTCTTGGCTACAATTTCATTGAATAGATTGTCTAAGTGCATGGCCTTTATCTTAGCTCCTTCTTCTTAGTCAATGGAATCTTAGGTTTCCTCTTTTGAGTGTGTCCTAGACTCTTTACAAGTTCTGGTCATGTTTGCCAAGCTTTCTCTTTCCATGTGTCTGCATGTTGTCTTGTCTTGTCTTCCATCTCTAGAATTCATTCTTTTGCTTGGTCTTGTCTGCTGTTGATATTTATCTCTGGTGGGTTTTGTTTGTTTGTTCAATTGATTGATTGATTCTTGCATGAGTAGAATTTTTATTTGGTTGTTTTTCAGCATCTTAATTTACTTGTTGGATTTTTGTGATTTCATCCTCTTTGATAACTTTCTTGTCTAGTTCCTGAATTGATTTCTTCTTTTTGAGTCTCTGCATGGTTATTGATCCTTTATAGAAGTAAGACTCTGGAGTCTTTCTGATTTCAGCTATCTCGTTGTCTTTGTTCTTTTGGTATTGTGGAATTACGAGCTTTTGGGGGTCATGGTGGAGTGCTACACCAGGATTTTTATGTTCTTTTACTGTAATTTTCACATCTGTTGGGATATATATGTCCTTAAGTTTGTTGTTCCCAGTTTTTCCCACTGTTTTTCCTTGTTTGTTTTATTTTACACGAGTCCTCCTGGTTGAGAGGACCCAGTAGACGCCATAACAGGCTGCTCAGTCTTCTCTCAGAGATCAGGCCTCAATTTCAGTTTCCTGAGACTGAACTAGCAGTTTCTGAAAGAGCTGCAAACAAAGGACAATCAATCTCCAACATCCCTGACAGCAAGGACAAGTAGACCTGGTACTGTGGTGGTAATCTAATTGTACTGAAATATTATTTTGATTGTATGTTAATAAATAAAGTTGTCTGGGGGTCAGAGCTATTAGAGCCATAGCAAGAGTGTGGCGGTGGTGGCACACGCCTTTAATCCCATAGATATCTGTGTGTTCAGGGTCAGAGCTATTAGAGCCATAGCAAGAGTGTGGCGGTGGTGGCACACGCCTTTAATCCCATAAGATCTCTGTGTGTTCAGGGATACAGTCAGCATTGGAGACATATGCCTTTAAGACCTAGGGGGCTGTACATTCAGACAGTGACGAGGCAGTCATGTGTTTGGGTTTACAACCAATGAGAAGGCAGAACAACATACTATAAAAAAACGAACCGACAGGAAGTAGGTCTTTTTTCGCGAAGCTGGGACGGCAGGAGGAAGGGTGAGATTTTAGCTCTGAGCTCTGACCTCTCGGCTTTCTCTTTTACATTGTTTCTGTGTTTCTTATTTAATAAGACGGTTGGTTACATCTATATGGTACAATGTATGCAGTACCTTGGCCAGACCTGAGCCACAGTCAACAAGCTCAAGATAATAACCACATAAGGACAAAGCCTGGGACTTGTTTAGGCCTATCCAAAAATGGAAAAGCTGTAGCCTTAGCCAGCCCCTGACTAGCCCTGGCCAATTAGAATGTACCAACATGACTGCCACTTGCTTAAGTCAATCATATCTAAAGTGACCTAACTGCCCTAGGAACTTCCCTTGGCTGTGCTTCAAAGGAGCCTGTGAGCTCCTCTCAGGGTGGTCACCATTTTGCCTTTGTGTGGGATGGCTGGCCCCAGCATGCTAGAAACTTTCTCGAGATAATAAGCACTCTTGCTGATTGCATATGTGGATGGTGGTCTTTTGGGGGACTTCTCCAGGACCCTAACACTGGTAAACTCTCATTGCCTCAATTCATGTTCAGGGAGAAAGTCTACTGTAGTAGCAACCATGATGGCTTGAAAGTAGCCCCACTGCTAAGTGCAGAAGGCACTCTTGCCTGTCCCTGTGAGGTTCAGAGACTGCAGCAGGAGGGCTCTGGTTGGGGAAATGGAGTTTATAGTTTAAAGCTATGTGTATCAATATTAGTAATATTTAGAGCTAAACGTATCAATATTAGTAGTGAACTGAGGAGGGAAGGGGGAAGAGAAGGGAGGTTAAGAAGGAATGTTCAAGGTATGAAATGTTCAAGGTAGGAAATGAAGTATAGACAATATTATATATGAGGCTTACAGAAGGAAGGACAGACATGAAAAACTTTTCTAGTGACATGCAAGCTATAATCTGTAGTGGGTAGCCATAATCCAACTGAATAATTGGGGTGGGGTGGTAACTGGGAGGAGTGGAGTGAGGGGAGGCTGTCGTCAGGGTGTACTGTATGAGAGAAGAATAAATAAAAAGAAAAAGCTTTCTGTCTGAAATCTTCAGAATGAAAAAAAAAGTACCAAAGCATATATATAAAAAGGGAAAAAACTAAAAAGTAAATGAAAAATAAAAAAATGAGGAAAAAAAAAAGTAAATCAGGGGGCTGGAGAGACGGCTCAGCAGTTAAGAGCACATACTGCTCTTTCAGGGGACCAAGTTTGATTCTTAGCACACAAATCCAGTAACACACTCAGTCTGTCACTCCAACTTCAGGGGACTTTGATGCCTTTGGCCTCTGCAGATCCCTGCACTCATGAGCACGATGCTCCCCCAGATATTCATTATACCCACATACACATAATTAAAAATAAAACACATCTTTAAAAAAGTAAATTAAAGATTAAGATAACACACACTGAAATGAAGAAAGTGCTGTGTGTGTGCGCTCAGCTCCCAGTTCTGCCCATTCCTGACTGGGATGGGGCGGGGGCGTTGAGACTTTTTCAGCTTCAGACTCCTTTCCACCCTGATTCTATCTCCCCAGCTGGACTGCTCATCTGTGGCCTGCACCAGAATACGGTCCACATTGCTCTTCCGTTCCCAGCATCATCCCTTGCCCATCCTCAGCGGTGAGCAGGATGGGATGGTGAGTACTTCAAACCTCAAGCTCTGTTCTGGCGCTGTAATTATGGCTTGCTGCGCCCCATTCTCCTCTCTGGGGATGCTGAGTCCAGCCTCTTATTTGAGTTTCCAGCAGTGTGAACTGACTCTTGCGGCATTCTCAGAGTTCTGGACTGCACTTCCCTGGTGGGACCCAGATCAGCACGGGCAGCTTGGCGTGTCTGTGCCTGCACTAGAGAGTGCCGGCACATGTCTTTATAAATCCCACTTTGTCTTAGTTCTGCAGACCTTTCTCTTATTTCTCCGTTGGTGGCTTTTTCTCTTGGCTTGGTTCCTTCTAAACGCCTAGTCTCACTGATGCGGCATCGGAGCTGCAATTTCAGCTACACTTTCCAATTGTCTGTTTCATAGGCTGACCTCGGATCTGTGCTGCAGCCAGGCAGGACCTGACCTTGTCCTCTTCCTCAGCGCTGAGATTTAACTTTTGTTGTTATTTCTCCGACTGTTAAAAATTTGTATAGCTTTTAATAAATTGGCCATTCTGACAAGTTTCATGAGTTGGTTATTTTTCTTCCGAGATGTTAATGTTTTATTATTGATATATAGGATGTTTTAGCTACAAGGGTGTTATCAGAATATCACACAGTGTACTTCATTATGAAATTTACACACACACACACACACACACACACACACACACACACACACACACATATATATACTTATATTGTATTTACCTCCCCATTACCCACACCTTTTCTGTATTCCCCTTTCATTCTCTATTAGTCATTTTATGCTTTCACATCAATTTTTGGCTTTAGATTCCAACTATAATTTTATGAGGAGTAATAGATTCTAAAATGCAGATAGAGAGAATAGTAAATATATATCAGAAATATAATTATTGTCATTGAGTATTATGTACTATGTACAGTTATACATACTATATGTATTATACTCTTATGCCTGGCAGTGAAATCGATTTGCTTTTATCTGAATTACCCACAAACACATGAGTATTGCTCATGGGAACTTGAAAATCATTTTAATTGGTTTATATTTACTGTACACAGTGCTGAGTTTCATCAGGGCATTTTCGTGCAAGTATTTAGATTTTGACCTTATCCTCCACATCCCTTCCCCTTTCCCTTCTCCTTCCTCTCTCCTGTTAGTTTCCTTCCCTTCTCTAGAGAGCTCCACATCTACTGTGTGTGTGTGTGTGTGTGTGTGTGTGTGTGATCCACAAATAAGAGAAAACATTAGATTTATCTTTCTAAGTCTGCCTTAACTTGCATAACATAATAATCTCCAGTTGTATCCATTTTCTGGCAGATAGCACACTTTTATTCTTCTTTATGACTGAATATAATTTTATTGTGTATATGCCATATTTTCTTCATCCATTACTTTGGTTTTTATTCATTTGTTTATTTGGTTCTGATGCTTTTGAGATAGGGTCTCATGTAATCAAGGCTGAACTTAAACTTGCTGTGTAGCTGAGGATAACCTTGAACTCTTGATCCTATTGCTTCTGTGACACAGGCCTGTTCCATAATGACTTGCTCCAATTCTTTGTTGATGGACACTTAGGTTGATTCCATAACTCAGCTATTGTGAATGGTGCAGTAATAACCATCAATGCATAAGGATTTCTGTGATGTTGACTTAAAGCATTTCAGGTATAGACTGAGGATTGTACCTCTGGGTCATAGGGTGGATTTCTTTTTAACTCCCATACTGATTTTCACACTGGCTAGACTAATTCACATTCCTATCAGCAGCATAGAAGGGCTCACCTCTTTCTGCACCATCACAAGCATTTTTAGCTATTTATTTTCTTATGATTGCCATTCTGAGTGGGGTAAAATAAAAAAGAAAAATTTCAGTTTCACTATAATCTTCTCAAGCCATTGTTATATGTATAGTTTGTCCTTGACTGAAATAGCATTATATGGTATGAACAAATATATTTTATTTCAGAGACTGAGAATTTAGCTAGTGCATACACCCTTCTATGGGTATTTTGTTAATTCTTTATATTTTCACTCTTTGCCGTAGGAGGGAAAACAAGGATCTGAATGAAAATCTCCATAATGCCAAGTGATTTTTAATAATGTAATTTCTCCTGTGGAGGTGTTACTGAAAATTTTGGGGAGCGTTGCCTGGTGTACTACATGTTACCATGGAACTTGAGGTTCTGCCTCAGGATTCTTAGTTTCGTTAACAAAGGAGTTTAAGAATGGACCCAGAAGAAAGCATGAGGACAACTTTATCAGTATTTAAAAGAAACACCCCAGGGCAGGCAAGCTGCAAATCCCAGCAGCTGTCCAGAGGAGGAATATGAAGAAGAGGAAGAGAGAAAAACCATGCCATTTGTAAGCTGCCACATGGCCACATCTGTGAGCTTCAGAGAAAAAAAAATGAGAAACCTCTCACTGTCTGAGAAAGCATGAGACGACTTTGGGAGGTACCAGAAGAATGAAAAAGAGGCAAAAAGTAGGAAGAAGACAAGTTAAACTTTTCCAAGCCATTTAGAAAAGTGAGCAGGCTTAGCCTACCTGCATGACCGCAGCTGCGTAAGCAACAAAGTCGCTGTTTGCGTCTGGGGCAGCTACAGCGTAGAAAGGGAGGGAGAAGAAGGAGCTTGGTAAGTTTCCTGGTTAGGCAGGCAGTTGGTGCTTGCTGGGGGTAACTAGTGAGTAGCTAAAGAATCCTAGGTGATGAGGTAATTGATAAGCATTCTTCCTGGCTAGCTGTTATTTGGGATCAACAGGGCAGAGAAAACGAGTGTCTAGAGTAACAAATTATTTTAGATTTGAAACAAAATTACTGAAGTGACTAGATTTGTCAAAAGTCTACCCAAACGAACGTGCTTTACCAAATGGAGTGGCCACAGCTAACATTCCTGATATAGATAGGTGGAAACGGGACAGAGCTGTCATTCTTGCGGCTTTTTCCTTCTGGAAAAGGGGGCATCCTCCCTGGGAAGGCTGGGGGAAGTTTTTGGTAGCAGAAACTTTGGAAGAGAAGGCTGTTTTTGACATCTTTTTTGCCAGTGTCATGGATAAAAGAGCTCAGACTTTGGCAAGCTCATTAAAGGGATAATTATTCTTTCCCTCTCTCGGATGGCTTAAGGTGAATCCACCATCCTGAGGCATGGATTTGGCTCGGTGATTGACTGGCTCAGCTGGATTAGTTCTTATGTTTGGGGAGGTTTGGAATGTAATGTCTCCACCCACACCAGGAAAAGAGTTTTCTTTTAATGGGCTTCCCCAGATCCCTGATCAAGTCTCTCACAACAGAGCGGTGTTTCTGATGTTATCAGAAGGGAACAATGCTGTCACTCCTGCCTAGACAGTTCTTACGGCTAAGGACAATGAACACTCACGCTGAAGTTGTAAAAACTCAGCCCCCTTATCTGGTTTGACTAATAACCCCTCCTCTAGAGATAGATCTCACCTGGCACCTGGTTGAAAGACTTACATTCAATTTTTGATACCAACAGAATGGGGTATCTCACTGGCTTAGAACTGGGGGAGGAGAATCTATCTTTTCTGGTTGTAACCATAGTAGTGAACTATTATCACATTATTGTGAGTCCTTTCATGCTCCTATCTGTGATATCAATACCTGAATAATTTCACTGGGAGTAATTAATACTGAAAACCAGGGCTAGCACAGCCTGTGTGCACTGTAATCCATTTAAAGCCCTACTGTCGTTGTCTTAAGTTTGGATAAGAAGCACGGTGTTTCTGTTTATTTGCATTGGACCCTGGAAATTATATAGACAGTACTGCTGATGATTGATATCTCCTGTTTGCTCAGGAGTTAACATTTTTCTTCATCTGTTAATTACCCACCATTGTGCAGAACCATGAAGCGCAGCTTTACTAGCCATTCACTGTCCCCTCTGTTCCAATTTTTCCATCACTGTCAACACCACGAGCTTTGAAGGTCCTCAACAATACCTGACTTTGAGTAGAGAGTCAGAAGGAAGCACCATTATTCCTTCTGGAAGAGGCATAATGAACCTTCCTATTATTTCCTCTAAATTCACAGGTCAACTCACAGGAGATCCTTGGCCAAAGGATCCCCAGAAATGCCACTTCATATGTCTACATCCCCTTCCCATAGCAGGAACAGTGTCAACAGCTGTTCCGGAGTGGGCTTTTATTGTGCGGGAAGCCTCTGAGCTCAATGTCATTCCAGCCCCTGTCTGCTCTGATGTTAATTCAACACTTGTCCTCCTTTCATCTCAACCACCTCTATTCTCAGCGGAACAGCTTGAATGAGGCTCCTGAATGGAAGCGAGATCACATCATTCTCTCCTCAGAGGCTTCCTGTGGCTTCCCATTTCACCTAGCCCTTGAATATGTGAGGTGTTTACTGGCTGAGAACTGGTCCCTTTTCTCTCCCTGGGAAGCTCTTGCCCCAGATATCTTCAAGGTATTCTCTCATCTTCTTCAAAGGCTTTCTCAAATGTTACTTGCCTATTCTGACATCCTACCTGAAATTTCAAGGGGACTTATCTTCCTGTCATCTCGCATAGCAACCACTATGCCTCTAACCTGCTTTGATTATTTTCTCCCTCTACTCATCTAACACATGTGTAATTCACTTATGTTTAAAGCTTATTAAATTCAATTTTTATAAAATCTGATATTTTTATGCATTTGTTATAGATAAAGCACCTAGTCCGGCACACAGTGGATGCTAAATAAACACCCATTGAGTACATTTTTGAACTGAGAACAAATACATTTTCTGCATTACAAAGGGCTGGTCATCGTCCCCATGACTACACACATTCCCCAACTGTGTCTGTGCTTTTTGATGGGATTTCACATACAGGTCAAGTTGTTTCTCTGTGGCCTGCCCTTCTAGGGAGGAACTGATTTACTTAAGTTGTGCTTTGGCCTAGTACTTGGATCAATCAACACTGGAAGAGTGCTGAGGCTTCAGAGCAGTCCTGGAGGCATCTAGTTCCCTTATATTGATAAGATGACATCATTTGGAACCTGCCCTCAATACCAGGGTAAAGCACTTAAAGTTTGTATGGCTCAAGACTGCAAGTCCTTTCTTAGAGTCGGACATAAGTCCTGTTAATTTTCTATGTGTTGGCCCCGAAATGGGGCCTGTATGCTCCTCCAGAGAAGCTGTATACTTGCTCTTTCCCTTGTCTTTATGAGTTTCATACAGTAAATACTGTTTTAAAAGCTCTGATATATGACATATGTATTTTTTCATTTTAAGTGGCAGAGTGATACAGCTGATAAACACTTTCTGCTAAGTGGCAGGATACAAGACACACACACACACAAATCAGTAGTCCTACTAAACACAAATGACAAATGGGCTAAGAAAGAAATTAGGGAAACAACACCCTTCACAACAGCCACAAATAACATAAAATATCTTGGGATGACTCTAACCAAGCAAGTTTCTTGAAGAAATCTTGAAGAAATAAATTGAAGAGGCCAGCAGAAGATAGAAAGATCTCTCGTGCTCATGGGTTAGTAGGATTAACATAGTAAAAATGGCCATCCTTCCAAAAGCAATCTACAGATTCAATGCAATCCCTACCAAAATTCCAACACAATTCTTTATAGACGATTCTCAATTTCACATAGAAAACCACACATACAAACAAACCCCAGGACAGCTAAAATAATCCTGAACAAGAAAAGGAACCAATTTCAAGCTGTACTACAGAGCTACAGCAATAAAAACCTGCATGGGTATTGGCATAAAATGGACCCATTGATCAATGGAATGAAATTGAAGGCCCAGACAATAATCCAAACACATATGAACATCTGATTTTTGATAAAGAAGCCAGAAATACACACTAGAAAAAGGACAGCATTTTCAACAAATGGTGCTGGCATAACTGGATGTCTGCATGTAGAAGAATGTAAATATATCTGTTGGTACCTACTGACCTGTAAAATGGTACCTGAATATGGGAGTGAGGATTAAGAAAGAGACCAGAGACAGAAGATAGAATTGGCAAGGCTCTCAGTGAATACTGCAGCAGCCCCAAATTTATTTCTCACAGCCTTTTTATATCTAGCAAGTGGGACAAGAGACTTCCTTACCATGGTTCAAGGACCAAACAAGTGTAAACATCTCCTTAATTCACAAAGCATCTTGTAACCACGCCTTTGGCCAAATATCCTGTTATTTTGGCCTTGAGGGACAAACATCTAGTAATCACACCTTTGGCCAATCATCCTATTACTCAGCCTTAAGGAGCAAAAACAAGTTTGAACTCTCTGACCTTAAGTCAAAATGGAATCAGGCCACAATCTGGAGTCACTGGGGGCTCCCACATATACCATTTTTATGACCCTGCACAAAACCCAAGTTCAAATGGATCAAAGACCTCAACGTAAAGCCAGATACACTGAACCTGATAAAAGAGAAAGTGGGGAATTGCCTTGAATGCATAGGCACAGGACTTCCTGAACAGAACACCAATAGTGCAGGTATGATATCAACGATTAATAAATGGGACCTCATAAAACTGAAAAGCCTCTGTAAGGCAAATGATAACCATTAATAGGACAAAATGGCAGACTACAGAATGGGAAAAGATTTTCACCAACTCCATGTATGATAGAATTCTAATATCTAAAATACATAAAGAACTCAAGAAATTAGACATCAACAAACCAAACAATCTAATTAAAAAATGGGGTACATATCTAAACAGAGAATTCTCAATAGAGGAATCTCAAATGGCCGAGAAACACTTAATGAAATGTTCAACATCCTTAGTCATCAAGGAAATGCAAATCAAAACTACATTAAGATTCCATCTTACACCTGTCAGAATGGTTAAGATCAATAACACAAGTGACAGTTCATGCTGGGGAGGATGTGGAGCAAGGGGAATACTCCTTCATTGCTGGTGAGAGTACAAACTTGTACAACCACTGTGAAAATCAATATGGTGCTTCCTCAGCAAATTGGGAATCAATCTACTTCAAGACCCAGCTATACCAATCTTGGGCATATACCCAAAGGACACTCTATCCTACCACAAGGACACTTACTCAGCCATGTTGATTGCAGCTTTATTCATAATAGCCAGCAATTGGAAACAACCTAGATGTCCCTCAATAGAAGAATAGAGAAAATATGGTATATTTATACAATGGAGTATTACTCAGTGTTAAAAAAAAATGACATCTCAACATCGAGCCAGGCGGTGGTGGCACACGCCTTTAATCCCAGCACTCGGGAGGCAGAGGCAGGCAGATCTCTGTAAGTTCGAGGCCAGCCTGTTCTCCAAAGGGAGTTCCAGGAAAGACGCAAAGCTACACGGAGAAACCCTGTCTCGAAAAACAACAAACAAACAAACAAAACAACAAAATGACATCATGATATTTGTAGGCAAATGAATAAAACTGGAAAAAAAGTCATCCTGAGTGACATAACCCAGAAAGATAAATATGGTATATATTCACTTATAAGTGAATATTAGCCATTAAGTAAATGATAACTAAGCTATAGCTGTAGACCCAGAGAGGTTAAGTAAAGAGGACCAGTTGTGGGGAGGGGGGAATGAATGGATCCCCCCTGGGAAGGGGAAATAGATTTTACAGGTGGACTGGTGGCAGGTAGGGACAGGAGTGGGAGGAATCAGGTTAGGAGGGAGATGCGATGGAGGGAGAGACTGTGGGGAGATATGGCTAGAATTGGGAGGCATTTTGGGGGTGGTGGTGGTGGTGTGGAAATATAGTGCATTGGAAAGTCCCTGGTATCTCTGAATGTGATCCTAATGAGGGTTCCTAGTAATGGGGGATATGGAGTCTCAATTGGCCATCTCTTATAGTCAGGGAAGGATTCCACTGGAGGGACTGGGTTACATTCAATTGAGTTGTTGCCAAAGGGGACCCTGTGGAAATCCCCAAAGAACCCAGGCTGATGGTAAGACAAAGAGTTGCTCTCCAAAATCTGACAGTGGAGCCCCACTGCCAAGGACAACACCCATACAAATCACTGAACACGGAGAATTTGAGCTGGTACCTACATGAGGCCTTCAACCCTATGTTTTAGTTTCCTTGGTGTGAGCAGTATTCTGCAGGCTACCAAAGGAGAAACATGGACACCAATCCAGCCACAAAACCTTTGACCTAAAATCTGTCTTGCCTGCAAATTGTGCTGGGGCAATGGTGGCACAGAATTTGTGGAAATAGTCAACTGATGTCTGATTTGACTTAAGGCCCATTCCATGAGAAGGAATCAATACCCTATATTGCTTGGGTAACCAAGAATCAGAGACATGATAACCCATGAGGGCTAGGGTAAAACCAAACATGACTTGTCTAAAAAAAAAAAAACAAAAAAACACAAAATCAATGAAATGATATTTTGCTATATTCATAGGTCAGTGCCTGATCCAGCCATCATCAGATAGGCTTCCTCCAGCAGAAGATGGGAACAGATGCAGAGACCCACAGCCAGATACTTTGGAAGAGAGAGTTTGAATTGGAGGTCTCCATAAAATCCCCTCCCCCCCCCCAGCTCAGAAAATCTTGCAGAAGATGAGGCACAAAGATTATGGGAGCCAGAGGAGAAAGAGGATACTGGAGAACAACAGAATCAGCTGAGCAAGGCACATATGAGCTCATAGAGACTGAAGCAGCAAGCACAGGGCCTATCTGGGTCCACACCAGGTCCTCTGCACATATAGTATAGACATTAGCTTAGTATTTTTATGGGATTCCTGACTATGAGAATGAGTTGATCTCTGACTCTTTTGCCTGCTCTTGGGACTCTTTTCTTCTTGTGGGATTGCCATGTCCAGCTTTGATATGAAAAGTTTTTTGCTTCATCCTATTATAGTTTAGTTTCTCAAGTTTGGTTGTTATCTCATGAGAGACCAAAAGGGAGTGAATCTGAAGAGGAAGGGTGGTAGGGAGGAACTGGGAGGATTAGAGGGAGAGCAAGCTACAATCAGGATATATGAGAAAAATCTATTTTCAATAAAAAATAAATAAATGTCAGAGTGATGAGAAAAGGAGATAGGAACAAATCAGGTAGACATGGACAGGGCCCTAAAAACAGGCAGCTCTAATTCTTGGTTTTAGCTAGGAATATCAGAAATATTCTGGCCAGACTCACTGATTCATGTCTTGGTTTCAATTCTGCTCTAGCCAGCAGATAAACAGGTCAGAAATGTTCTGTCTAGAGACACTGGAGTGCACTGGTATCCACAATCTGGCCACAGGAATGGAAAGATGCATGCACACCTGGTGGGTGGGCCACATGGACTGACCTCATCATCTATGCCTCAACCCAGTCTTTGCCATAAGTCTTAGGAAAAGGCCCCAAATGAGCATCTTCCTGGTGCCCACCTCTGGGACCCCCCCTCTTCTGCCCTGGGGCTCTGCTTGCGTCCTCTCAAGTTCCCACTTACGAACCCATAATAAACTCCTTTATTAAATCACACCCTTCCTGGAGCTTATGAAATCCATTCTTCAAAGCTGTGTGTCAAGGATCCTGGAGCCAGTGACTCAGGGAGTCTTGTGAGACTGTGAGCTTTTAAGCCCATCTGTGTCTAGAATGTTTCCACCAAATCCAAGGACCTGCTTTCATACTGTATCAATAAACCTTTTCAAGTGTCTGTCATTTTTTTTTATAAGTTTTTATGAGAAAAGCAAGGTGTAAGTACATTATAAAATTTTCTTAAGGGCACAGTGTTCACGATAGAGAGGTTTAGACACCAAGAAATTTCTTTTGATGTCCAGTGTATTGTTTGTGCTGTTAATGGCAAAGGGCTAGAGACACATTGCCATGCTGTCATCCTTAGTAACGGTCAGGCCTAACCAAGATTTGTGGCTTCAACACAGAAAAGAATTTCAGGACTCGCTAGTATGAAATAGAGTTTGGGTTATGTTACAAATAAGGAGATAGGAGCTAGCGAAATGATTCAGGTGATTGCTGTCAAACCCGATGACCTGAGTTCAACCCCCAGAACCCACACGACAGATTCCTGCAAGTTGTCCTCTGACCTCCACACCTGTGCTGTGCCATGTACACATACACAGAGACAATAAACAAACACAAAAATAAAATAAATCGATCAGTACTGAAGAGAAGAACAAAAGCACATCTAAGAATAAATGCACTTCTCTAGGAGAGAATGATGTTTATTAATGACTTTTATTTTCATTTTTGCTTGTATGGGTATTTTACCTGCATGTATGCCTGTGAACTACTTGTGTGCTTAGTGCCCAAGGAGGCCAGAGAGGGCATCTGATCCCCTAGAACTGGAGCTACAGACAGTTGTGAGACACTCTGTTGGTGCTGAGAATTGAACCCTTGTCCTATGCAAGAGCAGCCAGTGCTTTTAGCTGCTGAGTTAGATCCAGCCCCACAGAGTGGCAATTTATTAAAAGACCTTTTTAACATAGATATTTATGCATGAAGGTAAAGGAAAAAAAGATGCTTGGGATGTGAGTTATGAGGTCCTCAATGGAAAGTCTCAACTAAGCATCTTACAGTAGACTGATATACCCTTCGGTAGATCACAAATGATACCTCAGAAAGTTGCTAAGAAACTTTTTACCACCTTCTCTCTTTATTTTCATGGAATTCCAAGGTGGTTCCTCTGAATGAAAGATCCTGAAGAGAAGGGGTACCTTACATGGAACATTCTAGAATTCTGATTAAATGACTAGAACTTCGATGACTGTGAGATGTTGGCAGGTCAGGAGGCCAAATATAATTTATCTTTGGCTACCATTGTCCCCCTTATTAGCCATTCCTTTCCTGCCTCTGTGTCTGACCTGACGTCCTTGTGACTGACTACCAGGTCAAACCTTTTGGTATATCATCTGAGAAGACTGCCAGCTTCCAACAATTCAAAAGCAGCAGAGGCTTCCCCATTTGCTGTAGTTGCCTACCTGATGATTTTGTTGTGTTAGGAAATGAAAGTATAAGATGTTTTCAGTGTATTAGATAAGCGTCTCTATATTTTGTTTGCTCTTACTGTTAGAAGTTCATAAAATGGTTACCATGTTGGAACAAGGAATTTGGGGTATCCTGAATCTGTGTTCCTGGGCCATAGTCACTCATATTTGGCTCCAAATGCTCTTGTCCCCTTTGAGGTAAGAGTCGTGATTTTGCACGGCTACTCTGAAGGTGCCCTGCATGTTATTATAATCTGATGAGGTAGAAGCAGGAGCCACAAGGGTTGCACAAGGTGTTCAGGACATGTTTTTACTGTAAATGGGGTTTCTGCTGAGATATCCAGAAACATTCAGGTCTGTGGGTGGGAAATGAGAAAGGCCTTAGGCAGTTGTCAGTTGTGCTGGATTCCTTGCCCCTCAGCTGGTGAAATGTTTTTAACCAGATTCCAAGCAGCTCCTCTCTCTTCTGTCTTTCTATCCTTTGGCTATGCTATTGTATTCCAAGAATCTCCAGCCCCTCAGACAGTAAAATAATAGTTTTATTTTATTTTTTTAAATTTATTTTACAACACCATTCAGTTCAACATAATAGCCACAGAAAAATAATAGTTTTGATATTGTGCTATCTTCCTGTAAATTAATTTTCTAGATTGAGAGTGTTGTTCAGTTGGTACAGCCCTTGCCTAGCATACATGAAGCCCTGAATTCAACCTCCAGCATTTCAAAATCTTGGTGAATGCCTGAAATCTCAGCACTTAAGAGGTGGAGAGGCAGGGGGATTTGGAATTCAAGGTTGTCCTCAGCTACATAGTAAGTTTGAGGCCAAGCTGGGCTCTATGAAACTTTTTTCATGCCTTTGATCCCAGCTCTCAGGAGGCAGAGGCAGGTGGATCTCTGTGAGTTCCAGACCAGCCTGGTCTACGAAGCAAGTTCCAGGACAGCCCGAGCTCTGACACAGAGAAACTGTCTTAAAAAAACAAAACAAGGCCGGGCGGTGGTGGCGCACGCCTTTAATCCCAGCACTCGGGAGGCAGAGGCAGGCGGATCTCTGTGAGTTCGAGGCCAGCCTGGTCTCCAAAGTGAGTTCCAGGAAAGGCGCAAAGCTACACAGAGAAACCCTGTTTCGAAAAAACCAAAAAAAAAAAAAAAAAAAAAAAAAAAAAAAAAAACAACAACAACAACAAAAACCCAAATCATTTTCCTCCTTTTATACTTTTGCCATAAACTCTGGATGTGAATTTTAATGGTCCAGGAAGAAGGGTGTGGTGGTTCGAATAAGAATGGCCCCCATAGGCTCATATATTTGGATGCTTGGGGACAAGGATTTGGTTGGTGGAACTGTTTGGGAAAGATTAGGAGGTGTGGCCTTTGAGATTTCAGTAGCCCAGACCATTCCCAGTTAGTTTGTGCTCACACTATCTCTTCTCCCAGCCACTTCTCTCTCTCCTCCTTTTATGCCTGCCTGTTGCCATCCTCACTGCCATGATGGTGATGGATTTTATTATCCTTTGGAACCATGGCCCCCAAATTAAATGCTTTCTTTTTTAAGTTGCATTGGCCACTGTGTTTTGTCAAGACAGTAAAAAAGTAACTAAGGCAAAAAGATTGAAAAAAAATCCCAAGGAGACTAAAATTTTTGAGACTTTGTATCCATGGAACTGTATAATACAGGCTGGCCTTGGACTTGTGGTGATCTTCCTGCCTCCATTTCCTGAGTGCTGGGATTACTGCCATGTGCCATCATGCCTGGCCAAAGAGTCAGAGTGTTAATCCCACCATATAAGACTACAGATCCTTATATTTTTGGTTGTGAGCCTAGTCTTTAACGGCTGAGCCATCTCTCCAGCCCAAAGCTACACAGAGAAACCCTGTCTCGGAAAAACAAAACAAAACAAAACAAAACAAAACAAAACAAAAAACTACAGACCACCAACCCAAAATTCAATTTTAGCATTTGGATTGGGGGCTTGATGTTGCTGAGGCCTCCAAGAATGTTAATACCACCAAGTGAGAAAGAAGACCACCACCCAAATTAGGGCCAACTAAGTAAGCTTTATTTACTATGCATAGGAGTGAATCTCCAAAGAGGGATTTGGGAGAGCAGTGTGAGTGATTTGGGAGACTTTTCAAGCCTCCTTTATAAGGGCAAAAGGTGCAAGTTGGGGATTTTCAGAGGAATTTGGTAACGTAAGGACTTGGCAAGCAAATTACAGAAGCAGACAGCAGGTAAGATTATTTGATAGATCATTTTGGCAGAACATCTCAAGATTTCTTGGCGTCTTATCAGGATAGAGTTCAAAGTACTTTCAAAGTATGAGTCAAACTCCACAATGTGGGGAGCATGTCAAATTCCATAAGTAGGTTAAAGCACAGTCAAACTTGACCTTTACAGTAAACAGAAACGAACTTATTCTGACCTTGTAACAAAATGGCTTCCAACCTTAAGATGGAGTTAGGCTGGTCCATCAAAATTCCTGCCTTGGCATTAAAATGAACTTGCAAGTCTTCTGAGAAAATATCCTTAAAAATAAAAATATTTAGTGTCCTTTTTGAAAATGTACACATCAAGAGCTTTTATCACGAATCTTGAGTCAAAAACTTGTAGCTAAGAATGCTGCTGATAAATTGCACACTAGATTGTGCATCCTATGCAAAGAGGACTTTTACGTGCTTCCTGTCTGAACTCTAAGAAAAACTGAACTTTGAAAAAAATGATCTATCCAACACATTTCAGACACAGAAGATGATAAATGGCAGCATGATGTTTTAAGTGTCACCTTCTAAAAATATCTAAAAATACTCCACTTCCTTAAAGGGGTTTATGGAAGGTGGGTGGGGCTGAGAGTTGCGTGGTTGTCAACTGACCTTTCCTGAAGAAAGCTCACGGTACGCAGATAAAGCCAAGGTTGTAGTTGAGTCTCAGAGGATCAACAACTCCAGCAGGAGATGAGGAAGGAGCCAAGGCATCAGGGAAACACCAAGGAGCCGGAAGACTGAAGCTTAGAGAAATTCCTCCAGGCAGCCACATGGTTTTACATTTAATTTTATTGATCAGAATTGAATTCATGACCATACCTGGCATCAGAGAAGTCTAGGAGACAGAGGCTTTTATTTTGAAGCAGAAGAAAGAAGAGGTAAGCACTGAGCAGAATATAGCAGACAGTCCCACCCAGAATGAAAGACACTGACTCATGATTAAAATCTAGACGAAGTGGATGGTTTCCCATGCATTATACAGTGCTAAAATGACTATATAAAGAAATGTTACAAGCCATATGTATAATCACATATAATACAGCTAAATAAGTGAAATTAATTCATTTTCTAGAACAACTTGATAAAGTTATTAGATTTTAATAGTCATTTTTGTATGTATATTTGTATGTGTGTGTATGCACATGTGCAAGTATGGTGTATGTGAGTATGTATGTACATGGCTATGGAAACTAGAGCAGGATATCAGATATCCTAGGTTGTCTGCACAGTATTCCTTTGAGACAGAGTCTCTTACTGAAGTTGGAGCTAGGCTGGAGGTCAGCAAGCTTCAGTGATCCTTCTCCCAATGACTTTTGCTCCTATACTCTACTAAGGCTCCAAGTCTGTTGAGTAGTCATGCCTGGCTTTGCATGTGAATGCTGGGATCCAAACTCAGGTCCTCAAGCTTTCACAGCAAGCACTCTTACCCACAGAGCCATCTCTCTGGCATCTCAAGTCTCTTTAAAGGCTATGAAAGATTTTGTAGAAAACAAATCAAAGATATAGGAGAATTTAGTGATATAATTAAAAATGTTGACGATATAGCTGCCCATATACATATTTTTTCTTTTTCCTTTCCTTTTTAATTTCTTTCTTTCTTTCTTTCTTTCTTTCTTTCTTTCTTTCTTTCTTTCTTTCTTTCTTCCTTCCTTCCTTCCTTCCTTCCCTTCCCTTCTTCTTCTTCTTCTTCTTCTTCTTCTTCTTCTTCTTCTTCTTCTTCTTCTTCTTCTTCTTCTTCCTTCTCCTTCTCCTTCTCCTTCTCCTTCTCCTTTTCTTCTTCTTCCTCTTTTTTTTTTTTTTTGAGACAGGGTTTCTCTGTGTAGCTTTGGCACCTTTCCTGGAAATCACTCTGTAGCCCAGGCTGGCTTTGAACTCACAGAGATCCTCCTGCCTCTGCCTCCTGAGTGCTGGGATTAAAGGTGTGCACCACCACTGCCCAGCTTGCCCATATGCATATTTTTAGCTGCAAATAAAATTAATTACAATTATGTACTTGACCTCAAAGGAGATCTTTTTTAAAAAAGGTACGTTCTCCAATCATGATAAATGAATATAAAAATTAAGATCTCTCTCCTCCAGTGTCTGATTCTGATCAAAATATATTATATATTTAGAAAATTGTCCAAAAGCGAATATAAATTATTTTAAAACAATCTATGTACTTCTCAGTTAGGAAACAAGAAAGGAAGGGAGGTACTAAAAAATGTCCTAAATTCAAGTGGATGGATTCTTAGTCATACTCAGCTTTTGAGGGGTTTGATTACTTTTGCCTTTAAGATCTAACAGTTCTCACAGAGTCCAAGAGTCTCTACAAGAAGAGAGAGAACAGAAGGCTTGGATGTCATTTGTTCAGCAGACTGGGTTGGGTGAGGATATCTTTTCCTCCTCATCAACGGTTTGTGTGGTTGCTTCAAGATGGAAACTGGTATGTGAAGACATGATGCTTATGGAAATCTAAAAAGAAATCTCTCACAATGCTCTGTTTCTGGTTATGTAACAATAAAAAAAGCCGTGTTCACAAATGCAAAATAAAAATGTCCCAACGAGCAGTCATCAGCAAAGGACCTTGCTCTTGTAGCAGTTCAGGAAAGTTGAAATTTATGATGTCTTGTAGGTACTGACAAATACAAGGTCAGAGTTCTGTCTGCCTGCTGTGTTCCATGCAAGACCCTGTTGAATTGAGTTAGTTTTTCATGTCAAACTCCATTTTGTCAAAATATGGAAGTTATTATTGCCAGGGCAGAAAGCACTGCCTGGTGACAGGAGCCTTTGCTCCCGGTCAGGTGTTGTTGCCGACTCTTCCCACCTGCTGGGGAAGCTGATTGGCTCATGCAGATGCTGGGGGAAGCTGATTGGCTCATGCAGATGCTGGGGGAAGCTGATTGGCTCATGCAGATAGATGCTGGGGGCAACCAGAGGAGATATACCATTATCATTATTTACCTTTAATGATCACGTTTCTGCTTAGGACATGTTGAAATGTTGTTTTTACATTTTAATTGTACTATCTGGAACATTTTCTGAGCCTGACTAAATGAAGAATATCATTTTCTTAGAAGTTTGGAAATGAAAATCCAAGGGTGCTGATCTTGCTGATCAGGCTTGTTCATCTCATGGATATATGAGGAAAGCTTGTTTTCAATGCCTCTTTTGGAGAACTTTTAACTTGGACATTTTCTGAAAGTGAAATTTGTTTGCCATTAGGCTGAAAAGATGAAAAGTTTAAATAAATGTCACAATTTAACAACAACAACAAAAAAAAGCCAAAAATGTAAAAAAAGAAGAGAGAAGAAATGGGCAACAAATATAGGAAAAACAAGATATTCCTCTGCCTGTCAATTCTTCTAATTTACTTGAGATAAATCTGGCTGTAAGCCAGAAGATAAATTTTTCCCCAAATTCTTCCTTGAAGCTTTTCTTTGGTACTCCTTGAGCTGTAGAATGCTTGAGATTATATGTGAAAATAGCCGTGTGATTAGTGTGCAAGCATCAGCTTCTTTTTCAGTGCTGGGGATTGGATCCAGGGCCTTGAACATGTTGGAGAAGCGCCTCACCGCTGAGCTACGTCCTCAGCCCCACAGTATGTTTGGTACAGCTTTGTTGCCTGGCTTTGATGAGCATCTCAGTTATGTAAATCTTTTTGAGAGTGAGAAAGCTATGCACTGACTCCTATCTACTGGTGGAGAGACGGTGGTGGAGGAGAAATAGAATAAATCCCCCATTCAAAGACAGTTACTACTGGCATTTATTCATAACTTCCCTCCTCTTCTACAGCTTCAACAGGCGTAGGAGGAAACGCCACTATGCTTAGGGCCCTGTTTTAAATGTACACCTGCTTTTTTTCTTTTCTTCAAATTAAAAAAGGGAAAATGTGCTTTCTATAACAGGAGAAGTTATGGACCTTCTATTCTATTCTTTCTTTTAAAAGACACCAAACAAGCTGTCAGGGCTCTCTTCTGACTGTGTTGCACGGAACTGTTGATAATACTGCTTTGGTCATTGTTGTGGATAACTGTGTTTTGTTTCCAGTCCTGTGCTCACTCTTCTGTGATGACCACAGAGGAAACTTGAGCTGAGTGCTGTGAACCTCACTCTAACTTTCTGTTTTCATACTACCTAGGGATGCATGGCAGAATGGGGTCAACTTCCATATCTTTGCAGCTTATAACCCAGTTGAAGCCGCAGTGTGATTTCTGGGGCTTTTCATTCTCCATTTATAAATTTGGAATGAAAAGCAGAATTTTTAGACAAAAATCTCTTTTGTATATTTTCTGTTTACTAATTGATAAGCTTGGTCTGCCATGGTATACTAATCAACCATGTGGCCATCTTTAAGAACTGAGAAAATGTGTGTGTTTCTTAGTTTGGGCTGCTAAGCTCAAGTTATAAGCTGGCTGACTTATAAGCAACAGATATTTATCTCTCCCAGGTCTGTAAGGAGGAAGCCAAAGATCAGATGCTAGTATGGTAGAGTTCCAGTGAGAGTCCTCTTCAGAATTATAGGCTGCTGCCTCTCTTGTGGTGAAAGCCAGAGAATGGGAGGCATCTTAGCCTCTAACTTTTATGAGAGCACCAATTCACCCCTAAGGGTTCTACCTTAAATGCCCTGTCTTGGAATGCCACTATACTGGGGGTGGGATTATGACATACAAATTTCAGGAGCACAAACATTCAGTATATAACAGTGAATGTGCAAAATCAGGAACACACTTGAATTTCTTGAGGATTACTTATCTACTTACTGCCCACTGTAAAACTTGGAAAAATTACAGACACATGGAGGCACAGCAGGACCTAGAAGCAAACAAATCTTTAAACAGTATTTTCCTCAATGCTTTAGAAAGGAAATTTGAACTTAATGTACAATTTTACTGCTTTTAATTAAATTGTACTTAATTCACTTAAATTACAAAAATTGAGTGCTTTCCAGTCATAAAGTTGGGGTTAGTTCTCTTATTCAGGAAGGAAGCCTTGGAAAATGCATATAAACTCACTGAGTATACTGCTTATTTGGTGTTGCTACCATGGGATCATTCTGGGACACCTCTCATAGAAACCTGGGACTTGTCTCTCTATAGAGTCTTATTTGGGCTGTAAGTCATCTGAGTCATTGAAGGAATCCTTGGCCAGTACAGACTCACAGGTTCTCGTAGGTTACTAAGAATGCCTTTACTTAAGTGAGGGGTGCACATCCTTAACTGCTGTTACCTTAGAGACAGGGAATGAGATAATTTGGAAAGCAAAACACACCTATCACTTAAGTAGAGAGTGCAGAAAATGGAAAAGGAGCTATTGTTGGAGGTGTAAGCCCTTGAGGAATGTGAGTGGCCAGGTCCCTCCTCTGAGGACCTTCAACCGCCAGGCTTCACCCACTCAAATTGCCTTACAGACTTAAAAAGCCCAAGCTCAGGACTTGAAATCTCACCAATCCCTGAGTTTACTTCAAGTTCTGGACTTGAAATCCACCAATCCCCACCCTAGAAAGCCCCCCCATTCCCCAGAAAAGCTATATAAACCTCGTCTTCTGCTCAGTTCTCTGCTGCTTCTCACCCAAGCAGAGGCAGCCCCCCTCCTGGGGTTTTTCCTTCCCAGTGAGTCTCCTGTGTGAGGTTTGTTATAGGTGTGATTTGGTGGTATTCCTTGTCTCCCCACTGCAGGATACCTTCCCATCCGAGCACTTATGTGGGGGTTGGGGGCATGGTATAACTATCAGAACCCATTTTAACCTAGCATTCCTTGGTTACCAGGGCACAGACAGTGGTCATGGATCTGTGAAAAGGCTACTGACAAAATCTTTATACTTGGGAGTCCGGGAAGGAGGTGAGCTTGGCCAAGCTGTGACCCACGGTGGAGGGTCATTCTTTAGGGGCTGTGTTAGCGGTTGTCTAGCATCTCCTCTCAGACTGTAAGAAAGGCTGAATGTCAGTAAGAAAGAAGGGGAGGTCCAGCTGTTGGCTCTGGGTGTGGCACAACCTCCTTCAATGGCTCCTATCGCCTGTATTCTCAAATGATTCAGGCAGTGGTAGGGAAGGTCTCAAAAGAGAGAGATAATGAGGTCCCTGCATATTTGGCAGTTAGTTTTTCTAACATTAATTGGAAAATTAAAGCGACAAAAGAGAGTTTGTATCTCAGGGTTGTAGGTAGGGCAGACGTAGTGATTTCACTCACCAGTGTGTGTTGGGGCTTTTCAAGTAATCTGTTTATTATCTTTGAAAGTCCTACAAAAATCTCCCCAAACATTGTGGCCAACAGATGCCTATATCACACGATTGACTTGACTTCTGCATTCTGTGTTTTATGGAGGAGCACCAGGCAAAGAGCCGCTCATAGAGTATTCTCATAAATTATGAAATCCTTTTCTTCCACTGGCAAGTGTTCCACGTTACATTCGCATATAAAGGGAGCAACGACTCCATATTTCATAGGAATTATTTGTGAAGCCGCATCAAAGGTGAAGTCACTTTGTGATGGAAGGCTGATGAACGCTGAATGTGAAGCCATTGAGAATAAGACTGTAGTTTCAGGAAAAACATGTTCAGGATTTTCCTTCTTAAATTTACTTTCCATTTCAGGAAATAAATGTTAAACACTATCTTCCCCCCACCCCCAGCCCACACTTGTTTCAGGCTTTTCCTAGCTGAAATATGCAAAGATAGAGTTAAGCCATACAACCAGGGAGTTTTAAGGAAGCCTGGAGTGCCAGATGCAGGTTTGGGTATAGACCAGCAACGCCAGGAGAGCACTGTGTGCTCATGGCACAGAGGTAGGTGGCAGCGTGGGTGTGCTGGAGTCCCGAGAAGTGCAGGTGCTGGCACTGGCTTTTTTGGCATCAAGTGAGGCTGTTGTCCTCTGCCCCTCTTCACTGCTCCATTCCACAGCAACACAAACAGAAACTCCAGGGTTTTCCCCAGCTCTCACCCAGGACAGTCTGTCTGCAGCAGCGCTTGGATAATTGCAGCAGATAGTACTGTTTCTTCCTGACCAGGTGCTTAGGAAGTGTCGTCTCTTCACTTAACCCTGTGCAAAGAGAACATTCCAGAAGGACAGGGTCACTGGTTCACTCCATCACCCAGTTCTTCCTCAAGGAACCCCGTGAGGCAACCTAAACCTTGTTGCTACTCAGTGCACATCATACAGATAATTCTTCTTCCCTCACAGCTCCCTTAACAATGAGCAGTTAACTCACAGTCTAGCTGAAGCCACAGAATCACTGCTAATGGTGTCTCCATCTTTCCTTTTCCCTGCGCCAGCTCACTGAACACTCAGGTTTAGGAGCCCTACAAGCTGGCCAGGGCTCTCCAAATACAATAGTTCTTTCTTTTGCAATTCACAAAGGAAGGGGAGGTGAAGAGGAGAGGAGAAAACAGGAAAGGAGAGGGAGAGGGGGAGGGAGAGGGAGAGGGAGGGGGGGAGGGAGAGGGAGAGGGGGAGGGGGAGGGAGAGGGGGAGGGGGAGGGGGAGGGAGAGGGAGGGGGAGAGAGGGAGAGGGAGAGGGAAGAGAGTTGTGAATGCAAACAGCGCCCTCTTCAGGACACTTAGATTACTGAGACAGAGGTGTTCACATTTTTTTTTTTTTTTTTTTTTTTTTTCTGAGTCAGGGTTTCTCTGTGTAGCTTTGCGCCTTTCCTGGATCTCGCTCTGTAGACCAGGCTGGCCTCGAACTCACAAAGATCCGCCTGCCTCTGCCTCCTGAGTGCTGGGATTAAAGGTGTGCGCCACCACCGTTTTTTCTTAGAAAATTTTTTAGCATCTTACTGATTCCATAAGGATTTTCCCCAAGGTGCATCAATTGAATAAACTTAAACAAATAAGAGAAACACACTGACTGATACATTTGAAAAGTGTTTTCTGGGCTTTAAGCATCTGGGGTGTAAGTCTTGCAAGTACATCCATTTCTCCATTTCTTTCTTTGTATCAGCTTCCTCCACTTGAACTGGATGCTGCCACAAGGCAGTGGACACGATTGCAAACATTTCCTGGCTGGGGTTTATCTCACAGTATAATTACCAAAAAAAAAAAAAAAAAACAAACAAACAAAAAAAAAAACCAAAAACAAACAAACAAAAAAAACACTCAAGCTTCCTCGCCCTAGTTTTAAATTTTAAAATTCTGGGATAAAGCATCGATTACCTCCATCCGAGTGCAGCTCATCACATCCATATCACATTCTTAGAATTTATCCTTTCTTCAAATCAGAACTTGAATCCTTCAGTCATGCTCCGCTGAGTTGCAAGTGTTGACTTGAAAAAAAAAAAAAGCTGTCCACCCTCTGGACTGTTGTGCGAATGGCATGGAAGGGCGTTTCTTGAAGACTTCCTTAAACACAAGTGGTGGCTTCCGATGAACTGGGTTATTTATGAGTCACATTGCCCTTCTGTAGGAAGTGTAACTTCTGTGCCATGTTGACTGCTAGAGTCAGCTTCTTCACTTTCTCAACTTTCACACAGGGATGTGGGAGAAAGTGCAGAGTAAGATGATAACCACCGATATGTGTTTAGCTCCACTGCAGACTAAGCATTATGTCAAATGAATGCAGAGTCACATTGTGTCATCACAGCATCTGACTTTGCAGGAGAGGAGCTGGGCCATCAGAGTCACGCACATGCTTAAGATCACACAGCTAGTTGGTAGTGACAGACTGGATTCTCTTTCTACCCACTTGCTGGGCTGACACCCACTGGCATGTTTTCCTGTGTGTATCTAGCAATGTTTGTTAGGATTTGGAGCACATGGGGAATAGGCAGAATTTTTCTATCATGTTAGATAATTTTCTACATATAATTTTTCTACATTTTAAATCCTAAACTCAGTTCTCTACTGTCTCAGGCAAGGTCCCACAGAAATACCATTTCCTACTTGAACTCTATAACAGATAAGATAGAACTAATTTTCCCTTTTAAAACCACTTGCAAAAATGAAAGACATTAGCAGAAATCAAAGGCATCACAGTCAAAATCACCTACTATACACGCATCAAATATCAGGTAAGTAAGAATGGAAAATAATATTCATTAATTTCACATGATCTAATCTTGATCTTGATGAAGTTGTAAGGTGGTTATAAAGTTTAACATTACACATAGACCGAAAGGCGACAGTGCAGGGCAGCACAGCATTGGTTTATAATTTTTAGGAGCAGCTATGAGTATTCACAAAAGAAGGGATTATAAAAGGCTGTAGCAGCTCAGTGTGGTTTCTCTGGATGAACTGAACATGAAGAATATATAACAGGAGGGTTGAGAAGGAGTTAAAGGTTATTTTAGAAGGCACAGGGAGACACAAGAGAGAGAGAGTGAAATGCTTTGGAGAAAGTCTGAAGAATGAGGGACCAGAAAACATAGGATGGAAAATCACCTGTTGGAATCAGGATGGATCAGCAAGCTGAGGCATTGATTCTGGAGGACACTCAAAGTCAGGCAGAGTCACATTTGTGAGGAGTCAGGAGCTGCTGTGGGATATGGAACAGTGCACTGTCTTAGTTCCTTTTCTTGTTGCTGGGACACAACACTCTGACAAAAGCTACTTAAAGGAGGAAGGGCTTATTGTGGCTCATTGTTCAAGCACAAAAATCCATCATGGCTGGAAGCCAGAGTGGCAAGAACTTGAAGCAGCTGGTCATACCACACCCACAACCAGGAAGCAGAGAATATGAATGCATGCTGCTCCTCAGCTCCCATTTTTCATGTGTGCAGTCCGGGATCCCAGCCAGGCAACGGTACAACTCACAGTGATTAAATCTCCCCACTTCAATGAACACAATGAATCCCACTTAGGCCCATCTCCCAAGTGATTCTAGATTCTGCCAAGTTGGCAACACAAACCATCATATGCACCTATGTGTATGAGTGTGTCTATCTGTGTGGGGGTATTTGCACATACAAATGGGGGCCTGGGGGAGGTCAGATTCCCTGGAGGTGAAGTTATAGGCAGCTGTGAACAGCCAACCTGAGTTCTGGGAACTGACCTGGGGTCCTCTGCAAGAGCAGCAAGTACTCTTGACTGTCGAGCCCTCTCTCAGCCCCACTATAAAGATATATCAAAAGAAAGTGTGTAAGTAGTACAGAGGGCTGCTGGGAATTGGGGTGAGGGACGGAAAAGGTCCACAAAGAGATTTCGCTAACGGAGAGTAGCTATCAGGGGTCGTCAAAGGACAAGTAGGAATTGGTACCTGGCTGTGAACTCTAACAGGAGTGTGGCATTGTTTACAGGAAAGTTGGAAAGTTTGCAAGTATTTGCATATGCAAGGTGTTTTAAAATAGAGCCGGTGGATGGTGAGGCATTAAGTGAAATTGCCCTGGTGAGAGTTGGAGGTAGAAGACAGAATCACAAACAGAAAGTGAGAACACAGAGAAACTCAGCAAACTGTTAGCTATTCTTACACACCCCTTGTTCAGACACTTTGCAGTAAGAGTGTGCTTTTCTCAGTCGGTCTGGGAACAGAGTTTCTTTGTGTAGCTGTCCTGGCTGTCCTTAAACTCTGTAGACCAGGCTGGCCTCAAATTCAGAGACCCACCCACCTCTGCCTCCCAAGTGCTGGGATTAAAGGCCTGTGCCACCATGCCCAAATCTACTTCCTGAATCTTAATGAGCTTCTGGCCAAGATGGATTGCTTTATCTCAGAGGAAACCGCTATGCTGCGTGAGCTCTTTAGATATTGCTGTGTCAGAGACAGACCTGACTGCTGATGTCACAGAGCACGATGTCTTTAGAGAAGGTGACATTAACTTTCAGTGTTTTCCACTGAGTGTAGCGGGTATTGTTAGAGGAGATATACAGGTACTGAGAGAGGTTTAACAGGCAGGGCCAGTAGGGCCTCACTGAAGAAGCAACATTTAAGCTGAAACTAGCATACATTTGGTTCTGATATCAGTGAGATCTGGCGGGAAATTAATGGCGGCTTGTATAATTTGAGGGAACACGCCATCAGTTGTAAACACATGAAATATAAGTAAGGTAGAGACTATAATGCACCCGGGATGAGCATCATTCCAGACATTGAATGAGAGAGGAGAGGTTATCAGAACTGGAAATAGACCGTCTGGAAAAGCCTCTTCAAGAATTAGCTGAGTTGGTACTTAGAAGTCAATGCCAGCCTATGTTAGTCCCAAGGAAGAAGCTGGGGAAAGAGTTACCCTGACCTTCTACTTTTTCCTTCTGAGCTCCGTAGCATCTCCTCTTGAATAGAACCCAGAAGGCAAGAGGATTCATTGATGTATTCTCTACAGATTGGTGGCCTGGGGGCCAAGCACAGGGGGAAGGTAGGGAAAAGGACTTGGAAGGTCACTTGGGAGACAGCAGGTGCACACTTCAGTACAGGTGATGGGGATGAGGTCAGAGAAGCAAGCCAGATGTGGTCTGAGCAAGGAAGGCTTTGTGAGCCTTGGTAATGATTTTGGATTTACATCAACTTGATCTAAAAACTTAAGAGTTTTCTACTTTTATTAACTTTGTTCTCTGAAGATTGCAGACATGCACATAACACATTCTGGTTCCCCTCACTCCACCCTCTCATAGTCGCCTCCCATCCCCATAACCACTTCTTCACCCCAAGCCCCATTTCTATTTATTTGACTTTTTGTTTTACGACTTAAGTGAATGAAAAAAGACATAAAAGGAGGAGGACCTGACCACGCCTAAAGTTTGGAGAAGGTTTTTATCGTAGATACAAGGGAGAAAGCAGGCAGAGGGAGGAGTCCACGCTCAACATGGCTGCAGACTAAACCAGACCACGAGGGGAGAAAGAGGGAGGGAGAGCAAGGGGGGCCACTGACCAAGAGGAGGTCCAGGCCAAAAGGCCAAGAGTTCAAAAGAGCCGCATAGCCAAAATGGCGGAGTTATATAAGGATCAGGCTGTAGCAAGAGAAGCAGAAGCCCAGCCCCTGGGAGGGAGAGGTTTAGGGTAGGGTAAGGGGTGGGGTGAGAAGTGCTGGGAGGAGCCACAGGTACCGAGTGATTCTGGGAGAGCTGGGAGGAGCCACAGGTACCGAGTAATTCTGGAAGAACTAGCCAGTGAACGCTTTGACATGTTACTAGGCACCTCTGCTAGCCATTTGTCCTTGGTTCCGGAGAGCGAACACTAGTGAGTTTAGTCATCTGCACCTCACACTTGTACTGTTAGTAGTAACTCTGACTAGAGGATGAACATTGTAAGTTTACTTTGATATCCTGGCTACGAGAACCTGCCTTTCCCACTTCAGGGCCACTGGAGCTCCCTTGTCCAAGGAAAACGTCTCAGAGGGGATGAGGATTTCCTTCACTGGAGTGGTCCACTGGAGGAGGGCTGACTTAGGGTTTCTATTGCTTTGATGAAACACCATGACAAAAAAGCAAGTAGAGGAGGAGAGGGTTTATTTGGCTTACACTTCCATATCACTGTTCATCATCGAAGGAAGTCAGGACAAGAACTCAAATAGGGCAGGAACTTGGAGGCAGGAGGTGATGCAGAGGCCATGGAGAGGAGCTGCTTACTGGCTTGCTCCCCATAGCTTGGTCTGCCTGTTTTCTTATATAACCCAGGACCATCAGTCCAGGGATGGCACTACCCACAATAGAGTGGCCCTCCCCCATCAATCACTAATTAAGAAAATGCCCTACAGGCTTGCCTGCAGCCCGATCTTATGGGAGCATTTTCTTAATTAAGGTCCCTTCCTCTCAGATGACTTTAACTTACGTCAAGTTGACATAAAGCACAAGGACCCAAGGACCCAAAGGAGATGTACTGATGAGCTCACTTTGAGTGCCTTCAGCTTGCAGTGCTGCTGGGTCTGTGCTGGAGGGCTCTTTCTCACTGGAGGCGCACACTTATCAGAGCAGTTCAGCGGTAATTGAGAGTGGGGGATCAATAGGATTCTCCAGAACCTACATGTAACCTTGAAAAAGAGTTAGGAACCCCAGAACTCAAGACATTGGTAGAGAAGGTGCTGTAGCCTTCAATGGAGAGAGGAAGTAGGAGTTGATGGAAAGGAAGAGGGGAGGAGGACACCCCCATAACTATTTAATTGACAACTGAATCCTCTAGTATCCCCTAAGTAGTCAGAGCAGGCTTTTGTATCTAGGATACAAGGATGCATTTAGTAAGGTCATTTCAAGTAAGAAGCAAGTCCGTGCTGACGTGTTTAGGCTCTTGTCATACCCTCAGAGATATGAGACCCTTCCACAAAAATATAGAATAGAATTTGCTTTATGAAGACTTTTTTGCTTGCAGGTGGTGTTTCTATGAAGATGCTATTCAAAGCCAGAATGTGCCAGATGGCTATGAAGAGAGGTCTAACATACTTCACAGAATTTGAAACTCTTGACATAAATTAATCAACTTTTCTTTCCTTCATGGCCAAATTCAGACTATTAAAAAGTAATTAAGAATGTTCTGAAGCATATACTTCATTAGAGTTCTTCTAACAGAATATTTGAATGTTAGGATGATAAAATTAAATAAATAACGGCCAGCTACCTTTCTGTCCAAATCAGTTGGATATGGAATAAAGATTTCATAGCTTAAGTATAAGAAATTGATCATCCAAATTGATGATAGAATACCCCTCAATGTGGCATTTTTACCATATTAGATATCAAATTAGGCATATTATTTCTAAAGGTAATACATCTCACAGAAATTGGGAGTGAGGCTGTGTCCAAGTTTTATTAAAGTCCTTTCTGAGAAAACCAGCAATAAATAATACTGATTCCACAAGGGCTTACAGGAAAAGCATGTAAATGAGTTGACTGCAAATTAAGATATTGTTTGTGTCCATGAGGTAGTTTGAATGAAGAGGCCCCTATATGCTCATTACATATTTGCATGCTTGGTCCCTAGTTGGAACTGTTTGGGGAGGATTAGAGAGGGTGTGGACTTATTGGAGGAGGTATGTCACTGGGGGGTAGGCTTTGAGGTCTAAAATACCCATACCAGGTCCATTCTTGCTTTCTCTGTCCTCTACTTGCTGAGGAGATGTGAGCTCTCAGCTGTTGTTCCAATGCCATGCCTGCCTGCTTGCCGCCATGCTCCCTGCCATGATGGTCATGGACTCACCCACGGAAAGCAAGCCCCTGATTGAATGCTTTTTTTTTTTTTTTTTGTGAGTTGCCTTGATCATGATCCCAGCAATCAAACAGCAACTAAGACAGTCCACATTACAATCTGGGATTAACTATTCTTTCTGTTTTGTAGGTTAGCTTCCAGCTCACAGAAATGCAAAGCCGTTGAACTTTTCCCTCAGTAACAGATTGCGAAGTAAACGAGCTTCGACAAGCAAGTGCATTTCCCAGGAGTGTCAGACTAAGGCTCAGTTGAAAATGCTCTCCCGTGCTCCCCCTGCCCTGCCCACAAAGCTAGCTACATTGTCTCCTTTCTTTCTTCCCACATTCCATAACTTTTTCTTTCACGGTGCTATTAATAAATGACCATGTCATTTCACACTGCCCTTTCTAAGGAGAGATGCGTGTTCAGATGCCTTTGTATCATGCAAGACTCAGTCTTCCATAGTTCTGAAACTCATCAGCAGCTCTCTGTCCAAGTCAGAGTCAGAATGCCGAGGGGGGCTTCAGGAAATTTATTACGTTTATTGAAACAAGCTTTCTTTCTTTCTTTCTTTCTTTCTTTCTTTCTTTCTTTCTTTCTTTCTTTCTTTCTTTCTTTCTTTCTTTCCTTCCTTCCTTCCTTCCTTCCTTCCTTCCTTCCTTCCTTCCTTCCTTCCTTCCTTCCTTCCTTCTTTCTTTCTTTCTTTCTTTCTTTCTTTCTTTCTTTCTTTCTTTCTTTTTTCTTTTGTTAAATCTCCCGTTAATCTTTCTCAAACATCACTTCATGGAGACTGGCTGAGAATTTATTGGTAATGCTTAGTGTAGTCAAACAGTGGTCCAGAGCTCATCTATTTCAAGGGAATGTGGTTTCAGGCCTTGTACTTTCCTATGCAACCTCCCTTCAAAACGGCCTAAGAGCTTGATTATGGTTTTCATTTCCCCGCCCTTGTTTCCCGGCTGCCTTTGTCCAGTTTGTACAAAAGGATAACTTACAACAGTGCCTTCTGCTTGAAGGATTCAGGGAGGCCACTCTTCTCTCCACCCACCAGAAACCATGGTATACCAGCAAAAGACCAGTAAGATAAAAAAAAAACAAGACAAAACTAACAAAAACCTCAAGCAAGCAAGCAAGCAAGCAAGCAAACAAACAACAGACAAACAAAAACAAATAAAGCAAATGAGACGAAAAGTATACAACAAAAAATAACCATTGAGTTCATTTTGTGTGTGCTGTCTACTGCTGGGCATGGAACATACCTTTAAATGTGGATAATATGCACAACGAGACTTCATTGGGGGAAACAAATTCTTCTTTTGCAGGGGATGTCAATTGCAGATAGCTTCTTGTTTAGGGGTGGGAGTTCTCGCCTACTTCTCCCTCTCAGCACTTGGACCCTGTCTGGCTTGGAACTGTGTAGGCCGTCTGTATGATGACGGTCTCTGTGTGTTCACATATGCATCAGTCTTGTGGTATCTGGAAGACACAATTACCTTGAAGTCATCTGTCCCCTGTGGCTCTTACTATATTTCTGCCTCCATTTCTGTATAGTTGTCTGAGTCCTGAGGGGAGGGGTTTGATTAAGATATCCCATTTAAGACTGAGTGTTCCCAAATCTCTCACTCTCTGCACATTGCCCATTTGTGGGCCTCTGTGTTAGCCCATCTACTGCATGAAGAAGCTTCTTTGATGACGGCTAAGCAAAGCATTGATAGATGGGTATAGTAGAACACCATTAGGAAAGTCATTGCTATGTCCCTTTAGCAGAACAGTAGTATCTGGTGTTCCCCTAGCCCAGGGCCTAGCTAGTCTCAGGTTCTTGGGTACTCTAGCATTGTCAAGTAGGACTTCCATCTCATGGAGTGGGTCTTAAATCCAATCAGAGAGTGGTTGTTTACCCCACAATGTTTGTGTCACCGGCATACCTTGCAGGCAGGTCATCATTGTATATGGCAGGCTTTGTAACTGGGTTGGCGGTTACAGTTACCTTTATCCTCATGACACCTTTGAGTACCATGAACACTAGTCAGGGGTGAAGGCTTTGTTAGGCACCAGTTTGACTTCTCCATGTTCTAAGAGAAATGTACACAGTGTTTTCAGAAATAGGTCCTCGTCATCAGTTTGTGTAGGGCCAACAATAGTCTTGGCAATAGCCTGAGTTGTTTATGGATTTCCAAGGGGCTTTTGCCCAGTACTCAACTAGATATAACCATTTTTGACACTAGAAATTTCACTTGGTGGCAAAAGACATTTAGTTGGGGCATTGTCTCTTCCACTATTTGGTTACTCCATTTAGATTTCTTTCATATATGTATATATTAAAAAAAACTTATTCAGTAGTAGGTTTCCACATGATTCCTCAAATGACCCTTAATGTTAGTTGTCCCTCCACATATTTCATCTCTTAATCCTTTCTTGCATCCCTCTCTCCACTTAGTCTTCCTACTCCAGTCTCTCCCCTGTCTCTCCATAACTCTATGTTCTACTATCCTTACTTGGGGATCCTCCCCTCTCCCCTAGTCCCTTACTTAATACCTAGTGTCTGTGGTTGTATGTATTATACATAAACATTGAAGGCTTAAAAGATAATATCCACATATAAGAAAAAACATGCATTATTTCATTATTCTTTTTTTTTAACAGCTGAATAATATTCCACTGTGTAAATACACTTTATTATCTACTCATCCATTGATGGACAGCTAGGATGTTTCCAGTTTCTGGCTATTGTGATAGAACGCAATAAATATGGATGAGCAAGTGTCTCTATAGTAGGATGAAGAGCTGTATAGCTGGATACTGGAGTAGATCTGTTCACAGCTTCCTGAAGAACTGACACACCACTTTCCATAGTTTCTGTACAAATTGGCACTGTCATTGGCAATGAATAAGTGGTACCCTTCCCCCACATCCTCACCAGCAAGAGCTGTCATTAGTTTCATTGACCTTGTCCATCCTGACAGGTGTAAAATGAAATCTCAGAGTAGTTTTGATTTGCATTTTCCTGATGACTAAGGATGTTGAACATTTCTTTAAGTGTTTCTCAGTCATTTATGTTTCATCTCTTGAAAAATCTGTTTAGTTCTGCACCTGATTTTAAAAATTGGGTTGTTTTCTAAGTGTCCAGGTTTTTTTTTTGTCTTTATGTATTTATATACCAACCCTGTTTTGGATGTATAATTTGGAAAGATCTTATCCCATTCTGTAGCCTGCCACTTTTCTTGAGTGATGGTGTCGTTTGCCATACACAAATCTTTCAGCTTCATGAATTCCCATTTATTAGTTGTTGGTCTTAGTGCCTGTGCTATTGGTGTCCTTTTCAGAAAGTTCTTTTCTGTGCCAATGAGTTTGAGTCTATTCCCTGCATACACCTCGATCACATTTAGGATATCCGCTGTTACACTGAGGTCCTTTGTCCATTTGGAGTTGAGTTTTGTGCAGGGTTATATATATGGATTTAATTCTTTTACATGCAGCTATTCATTTGCCCAGCGCCACTTGTTGAAGATTCTGTGTTCTCCAGTGTGTTTTATTTATTTATTTATTTGTCAAAAATCAGGTGTCCATGGCCATGTGGATTCATATCTGGGTCTTAAATTTGATTCCATTGATCAACATGTCTGCTTTCAGGTGTGCTGTTAAGTTACCAACATGAGACCTCTCCAGTTTGTTATGTAGGCACCTAGGCTGTGAACTTGCCTCTTAGAATTGTCTTGATTGTGTCCCATAGGTTTGTTGTGTTTTCATTTTCATTAATTTCTAAAAAGTTCAACATTTCCTTCTTGATTTATGTCTTGACCTGTTTTTCATTCAGTAGGGAGCTGTTCGGTTTCCACGAGTTCATAAAATTTCTGCTGTTGTTGATAACCAGCTTGGATCCATGATGGTTAGATAGGATGCAGGATATTACTTCAATTTTCTTGTATTTGTTGAGACTTGCTTTGTGTTCAAGTATGTGCTCAACTTTAGAGAAAATTTCATGAGCTGCTAAGAGGCAAGTATATTCTTTTGTGTTTGTGTTCTATAAATGTCTGCTAGACCTATTTGATTTATGGCATTATTTAACTCTAATATTTCTCTGTTTAGTTTTTGTATGGGTGACCTGTCTATTGATGATAGTGGGATATTGAAGTCATCCATTATCATTGTGTGAGGGTCAATATGTGATTTTATCTGTAATGTTTCTTTTATGAACATGGGTGCTCTTGTGTTTAGTGCATTAATGTTAAGAATTGTAATATCTTTTGGTTGGATTTTTTTCTTTGATGAATATGTGGTGTCCTTTCCTATCTTTTCTGATTAGGTTTGAAGTATATTTTGTCAGATATTAAAGTGGCTATACTGGCTTGCTTCTTGGGTCCGTTTGCTTAAAATATTGTTTTTCCATCCTCTTACCTTAAGATGATGGAAATGCATGTTTTCTGGATGCAGCAGAAGGCTGGGTCCTATTTTCTAATGCAATCTGTTAGTCTATGTCTTTTTATTTGATTTACTGTTCTGGTAGTATTTATTCCTTGTGTTTTCTTAGTTGTGGTTAATATCTTCAACATGAAGTTTTCATTCTAGTGCCTTCTGTAAAGCTGGATTGGTAAACAAATACTGCTTAAATTTAGTTTTTATTGTGGAATGGTTTTCTTTCTCTGTCTGTTGTGATTAATAGTTTTGTTGGGTCTAGAAGTTTGACTTGGCATCTGTGGTCTCTTTTAGTTTATAAAACATCCAATCTGGCCCTTCTGGCTTTCAGAGTCTCCATTAAGAAGTCAGATGTTTGTCGACATTCTGATGTCCATAGGCGTGTAAATTTACATCTGCGTCTTTTATTAGATTCCATTGATTCACCTGTCTGCTACTATGCCGTACTATGTGGTTTTTATTACTATAGCTCTGTAGTAGAGCTTGAAATCAGGAATGGTGACACTTCTGAAAGTTCTTTTATTATACAGGATTATTTTAGCTACCCTGGATTTTTTGTTTTTCCATATGATGTTGAGTATTATTCTTTCAAGGTCTGAAAAGAATTGTGTTGGGATTTTAATGGGGGTTGCACTGAACTTGTAGATTGTTTTTGGTAAAATGGCCATTTCTACCATGTTAATCCTACCAATCCATGAGAATAAGAGATCTTTCCATCTTTTGATATCTTCTTTAATTTCTTTCTTCAAAAACTTGAAATTCTTGTCATACACATCTTTCACTTGCTTGGTTAGAATTACCCCACGATATTTCATTTTATTTAAGGCTATTGTAAAGGGTGTGGATTCCCTGATTTCTTTCTCAGCCCATTTTATCATTTTCCAAAGAAGCCAAAATTATACATTGGGAAAAAGAAAGCATCGTCAACAAGTGTTGCTGGTCTAACTGGATATCAGCATGTAGAAGAATGCAAATAGATCCATATCCCCCACCCTGCACAAAACTCAAGTCCAAGTGAATCAAAGACCTCAATATAAATTCAGGTACAGTGAACTTGGTAGAAGAGAAGGTGGGAAATAATCTCAAATGCATTGGCACAGGAGACAACTTCCTGAACAGAATACCAATAGCACAGGCATTAAGACAGACAATTAATAAATGGGACCTCATCAAATTGAAAAGCCTCTCTTTGTAACACAAACGACACCATCAAAGGGACAAAACAACAGCCTACAGAATGGGAGGAGATCTTCACCAACTCCACATCCGACAGACGACTGATCTCTAAAATATATAAAGAACTCAATAAACTAGATATCAACAAACCAAATAATCCAATTAAAAAATGGGGTATAGATCTAAACAGAGAAGTCTCAATAGAAGAATCTCAAATGGCTGAGAAACACTTGAGATGCTCAATTTTCTTAGCCATCAGAGATATGCAAATCAAAACAAAGCTGAGATTCCATTTACACCTGTCAAAATGGCTAAGATAAAAAACACAAGCAACAGCTCATGTGGGAGAGGATGTGGAGCAAGGGGAACATTTCTCCATTGCTGGTGGGAGTGCAAACCTTTACAGCCACTTTGGAAATCAGTGTTGTGGTTTCTCAGAAAACTGGGAATCAACCTACCACAAGATCTAGCTATACCACTCTTGGGCATATACCCAAAGGATGCTCAATCATACCACAAGGACACTTGCTCAACTACATTCATAGCAGCTTTATTTGTAATAGCCAGAACCTGGAAACAACCTAGATGCCCCTCAACCAAAGAATGGATAAAGAAAATGTGGTACCTTTACACAGTGGAGTACTACTTAGCTGTCAAAAACAATGGCATGAAATTCACAGGCAAATGGATGGAACTAGACAAAAATCACCCTGAGTGAGGTAACCCAGATCCAGAAACACACATGGCATGTACCCACTCATAAGTGGATATTAGGAGTTAAGTATACGATGGCCGATCTACAGTCCACAGCCCTAGAGAGGCTGGGGATAACAAGGAGGGCCCTGAGAGGGATGCATGGATTTTCCTGGAAAGGGGAAATGGGGGATATCTCCTGGGTGAATGGGGGTTGGGGAAGGGGAGATGGAGGAATGGGAACTTGAGGGAGTGGATTGGGAGGGCTGGGTGTTGGAGGCAGGATGAAGGGGGAGAATAATGAAAGAGATGTCTTTCATTCCTACTTGATTTTGTTCATAATATTTCTCACAGAACAGGAAGCAAACTATAACACCCGAATTTTCCTCAGTATCCCTACCATGTTTCTTCCTGACTTGGTTCTTCATCTAGAACTTCTGTTACCATAGCAACTTTTCTTCTGATTTCTGTCTGTTACTGTTCTAAATTCTGACTTGTTATCTTATATTTTGTGACCTGTCTTAAAGTTTCAATGTATGCTCAACTTTTTTTTTTTCTTTTTTCTTTTTGGTGTGTGTATGTGATAATCCAGTGGTTATGCTGTAAGTGAAAAGAAATACTTGTTTTAGCCTTACTTGCTGGCTAGTTTTCTTCCCGTTTACCTTTATCACCCTTTGTTTTTTAGAATCATCCAAATAGCTGTTAATTGTGGTGAGAATTTGTGAGTTTATTAAATAACAATTTTACGCACTTACAACAAAAATGACCAAGGCCATTTCTAAATAGTTTATGTGTCATAGAATGATTCTGTCCTGATTTCTCCATATTTACTCCTGTGAACAATTTTGGTGACTTATATCTAGAATGTAATGCTAGGTTTATTTTAGCAAATTTTGCCAAACTGTCTCTTCATTTGTTCTTGAGTTTAAGTTAAAATACACAATTTAATAAGGCACAAGATAAAGAAAGAAGAAAACCCAAACAAACCAGAATTAAGAAAAAGTGAAAACACAAGAAATGCATACACAAAGAAACACATACACAATAAAATCTCATAAAACACAAAACTGTAAAAGACTAGTAATACACACACACACACACACACACACACACACACACACACACACACACACAAAAAGCCCAAACAAAGCAATATGAGACAAAAAAAATTTGTAGAAACACCAGTGAGTTTATTTTGTGTTGGTCATCTACTGCTGGATATGGGACCTGCCCCTAAGTGTGGTTAAAATAACCATTGAGACTTCATTGGAGAAAACAAAGTTTTCCTTTGAAGTGGGTGTCAATTGGAGATGACTTCTTGGTTAGGAGTGGGAACTTAGGTCCACCTTTCCCTCTCAGTATTGGAACCCTGCCGGTTTGAACCTGTGCAAACTGTGTTCATGTTGCTACAGTCTCTGTGAGTTAAATGTGTAAGTCCTGGTGTGTGTTGTGGAACATTAGTTGAAGATGCGTTACATTCGTTTATGCTGTGGAATATTTGTTTAATGATGCAAAGATGTGTTGCATTCTTTTATGTTGCATTTGCTTAACTCTGTAAAGCTGTGTTACTTTGCCTGCCTAAGACACCTGATGGTCTAATAAAGAGCTGAATGGCCAATTGCTAAGTAGGAGAAAGTATAGGCAGGCTGCCTGGTAGAAAGAATAAATAGAAGGAGAAAGAAAAAAGAAGAGATGGAAGAAAAGGAAGGGAGGAGGATGCAAGGGGCCAGCCACCCAGCTATACAGCCAGACATGGAATGAGATGGAAAGAAAAGGTATACAGAAATAGAACAAGGTAAAAATCCAGAGGCAAAAGGTAGACAGGATAATTTAAGTTAAGAAAAACTGAATAGAAACAAGCCAAGCTAAGATTGGGCATTTATAAGTAATAATAATTCTCCTGTATTTATTTGAGAGCTGGGTGGTGGGCCCTCAAAGAGCAAAGAGTGAGGAAAAAAACAACTACAGTTGTGCCTGGAAGACACTGTTTTCTTGGGGTGATCCATTCCTACTGGCTCTTATAATCATTCTGCCCCCTCTTCTGAATAGCTCCCTGAGCTTAGAGGGGAGGGGTTTGATCAAGATGTCTCATTTAGGAATGAGTATTCCAAAATCTCCTACTCGCTACACTGTCCAGTTATGGGTCTCTGTATTAGTTCCCATCTACTACTAAGAGTAAGCTTTTCTGATGATGGCTGAACCAGATTCTGATCTATGGGAATAGCAGCATGTCATTGGGAGTCATTTTATTGCTATGCCTGTTTTCTGGTAGAATGCAGAGTACCTTCTAGGACCACAAACAATAGTCAATATGGGTGAAGGCTGTAGCTAGGTACCAGCTTAGCTTCTCTATGTCAGTGTGATATGTAAGTGTTGTCTTCAGCAATAGGGACTTGCCATCAGTTTGTAGAGCAAACAATAGCCTTGGCAGTAGTCTGAGATGTTTGGGGATTTCCGTGAAGACACTTTGACCAATGACTCAACTAGATGAAACCCAGTCCTGTCTAGCACTGGAGGTTTCACTTGGTGGTGAAAGATGTCTAGTTGGGACATTGTCTCTCCCATTATTTGCTGACTCCATTTAGATTTTTTTCATACATGTATATATTTTAAGAAGCTTCTACAATAGTAAGTTTCCATATGACTTCCCAAATGGCCCGTAGTGTTAGTTGTTTCTCCCTGAATCCTTTTCCTTACTCACTTTTTCTATCCTTCTCTCCATTCAATCTTCCTGCTCTAGTCTTCTGACTGTTTCTCCATAGAAGAAGACCCTCCCCTACCCACTAATGCCTTACTCAATACCTAATCCCTGTGGTTATATGGATTGTAGCATGCCTATTGAATGCTCAAAATCTAACGTGCACATATAAGAGAAAACATAAAACATTTGTCTTTTTAGGTCTGTGTTACCTTACTCAGGATGATTTTTTTTCCTAGAAAATTTCATAATTCCATTTTCAACAGATAAATAACATTCCATTGTGTAAATGGAATATTTTTATTCATCCACTGATGGACGTCTAGGCTGTTTGGAAACATCTTAAACAATAGCCAATTGGTTAAGTGGGATGAGTGTTCGGTGATAAGGGCAAATTCCAACAAGAGCATAAATTCAGGAGATGAACTCATGCTGAGAGTACAGTTGGAGAGGAATGGGAGTATGATAATAAATGAGGTTGAATTGATAAGTAGGGAACTAATTAATTCATCAATTGATAGCTCTTGGTCATCTATCCTGCAAGGTCTAGTTCTGAACCCATAGTGATGCCCTCTGCTTTGGTGGGACTTTCTTTAATAATCTCAGGTTCTTTTGTGAAAAGTGGTCTTTATTAAAGCGGAAATGAACACGCATGATCTGATTTTTATTAGATCATTCTATTGGCTGTATGAATCAGCACTTGAAGGGGGAAACTGAGGAGGAAGAGATTAGGTGAGTATTTATGTATCAATTCAAATGAGAAGAGATGTATGCTGGCACAAGAAGCAAGGATGGGAAGGAGAAGGAAGCATTGATGAGACCCAGGATATTAGCTGAATTTGTGAGCCTTGATGACCAACGGCCTGCAGGATAGTGGAGAGAATAAAATTTAGTGGTATTGTAGGTTTTGCCTTGTGAGAATAATGCTTTCACGGATTTTAGGGCTTAGACCATGTTTGTCATTTCAAAAGATTCTGCATACAGAGAAAAGTCTCGAGTGGGGTGTTCTGAGAGTTGGAGTGAGTGGAGGAATGGATGGGGTTTGTAAAATGATTTATCAACCTGAATTGTGTTTCAGCATTTGGCCTTGGACTCTCCCAAACACTATTCATTCTAAATATGATTCCAAACCTGACACACATTGGGCGTGTCATATTCTTTCCTATACTCTCTAAAGTGAGTAGATGCAATCAAATACTGTGCTATGGTGCTAAGTAGTTAAAAACAACTATTATTTGAGGATTATGGATATGAAAAATAATATTTGTGTCTTTCCATTTTTTTTAAACTTTTGCCTTAGCTTAAATAAGGTGGGGACCCTTCATGGTCCAGAAACGTGTCATTCCTTAGTGGTATAAATAAGAGTGGTTACTGTGTTTAGACAGCTGCTTGGTCCCAACTTTTAGGTCGGATTTTCCAAATGGTTTTTCCAGTTAGCCTCATCACAATTACTATAGCATCATATTTTGCCAAACAAAGGAGGAGTCCAAGTCAGAAAAATAGAGCAGTCAGACAGATTAATCAGTAAACAATGAGATAGACAGGATGTAGATTTGCAAACTATTTTACAATTAGAAAGAAGTAACATATGTATGAAAAATCAGATGGCTTATGCTGGAGGGTAGAAGATGAGAATTTTTAGGGCTGGGGACGTACCTCAGTGGTTGAGCACTGGCTTAGTGTAGATGAGGTTCCGGACTCAATCCTTAACATTGCCAAACAAACAAACAAACAAACAAAACTAGACTTTTACAATGTGTCGGAATAGTGAGCAAGGCTGAGGAAGAAAAACAGTGTATAAAAGTAAGATCTGTAGGGCAATAAGAAAGGCATATATATATATATATATATATATATATATATATATATGGTATATATATATATACCTTATATAACACACACACACACACACACACACACACACACACACGAATGACTTTGATGTGATTGTGGGATATGAACATAAAATTGCTAGTGTAGTGGTTTGATTGAGAAATGTTCCCCTGGTCTCAGGTATTTGAATGCTTGGTCCCCAGTTGGTGACAGTGTTTGAGGAGACTCAGGAGATGTGTGGTCTTGCTGCAGGAAGTATGCCACTTGGAGCGGGCTTTGAGAGCTTAATGCCCCACCCCATGCCAGTGTGCTTTCTCTCTCTCTTCATGCTCATGGTTGAGATGTGAGCTTTCAAGTCACAGCTTCCAGCCCCGGCTGCCGTGCCTGCCACCTGCTGTCATGCAGTCCTGCCATTATGACTCTAGCTCTCCGGAGCCGTAAACTGAAATAATCTTTTCCTTGCATAAGTTGTCTTAGTCGTGGTATTTTATCACAGCAAACAGAAAAGAAATGAGTACGGTAGTTTTTAGAATCACTAACAAATTGAAAGACTTGAACAAAATTCTCAAAGAATAGCTTTCGGCTAAGCTCTGGGTTCTGCTGGATCACAGTGACATTGAAAATGTATGGCCTGTCCTCTGCAACACACAACTTTGGACAGCTAATGGAATAATACATGTGAACTCACTTTGCAAAACTACAAAGCCTTATGCATCGCCTGTATTTTATTATTGCTTTGAGCATTACAGTTTATAGAATTATGTCCATGTTTCCTACAGTTGCTCATGAGTACTTTTTCCTCCAAAGAAAAGAAAGTCTTCCTGTGTGCCACTGCTACCCTAGCCACTTCCTATGTTTGCACAGACGCCGAGATCTGAGGTTTCTGTCAGCCCCTGTCTGTTGCCTGTGTCACTGTGCCCCTCTCCATGAGTGCACAGAAATACGTTGCAGCATCCTCCAGCTGCAAGTCTGAGATCTTGAGGCTGAAGGACATAGCTGCTTTCTTGAAGTTCACGGAGAAGCGGTCCTTCTTTGTATTGTGCTTTATATAAGATTCCTGGTGAATAACGAGAGTCATCTGTCCTCTTTGCTGTTTGTACCAGAACAAGTTGTAGTTAGTATCAGTCGCGTGGTAGGTGCAGTCCAGTGTTGCTGACTCTGTCTTCTGCACAGACTGTTCCTGCTGACGCTGAGTGACTATCTGGGCCATGCTGGCTCCTGTGGAAAAGAGGAAGAAAATGGCTCCATTGTGGTGTCTGTCAGTGAGAGAAACAGACTCTCCACCTGGTTCCCATCCTCATCTGCCTTTCCTCTTGATTCCAGCGCCAGGCAGTGGTTACCAGCCTTATGCTTCCCGGAGGCTTGGTCCAATGAAGCTGGTCTCAGAACCCAATGCTGTCAACCCTCCTCCCTACCTCCCATTCCTAATGAATACTAACTAGTAAAGCAAATGCGCTTGCCTTCTTACCAAGAGAGGTGGAAACCAAGAGCGTCCGCAACAAGTACGGCCAGGCCATGCTGGAAGCTCGATTCTGATTCAGCCCTTGCTATGAGCTAGCCTTGAAACATCACTGCTTCAAAACAGGAAATGGTAAGCCGAGTGGGCTGTCATTGATGATATCTCACTTAGAAAACTTGTCAATGTATTTTATCTCTCTCTTCAGAGAAACAATCTTTCTCAAGTGAGAAAAGATATGGTCCGAACCAAACAATCTCTGGAATAAAACAAAAAAGAAGAAAGTGATAAATTGTGTTTATGAAGACAAAATGTTGAGGAAAAAGCCAGGTGTGCGGTGCACACCTTTGATCCCAGCATTCAGGGAGGTAGAGATAAGATCTCTGAGTTTGAGGGCAGCTTGGTCTACATAGTGAGTTGCAGGACAGCCAGGGCTATGTTGAGAGACCCTATCTCAACAAAACAAAACAAAACAAAACAAAACAAAACAAAACAAAACAAAACAAAACAAAACAAAACAAAACAAACAAACAAAAAAACCCTCCAAATTAAAATCCAACTCCCCCTCCCCCCAAAAACCCAAACCCAAAACAAACAAAAAATTTGGGTAGTGGTAGTGTGGATATGAGAAGACAGTGAAGCCTAATGTAATGACTATGTTTTCTGTAACCATTTTTCTTTTTCTCTCCTCCTTTCTCCCCCCCCCTCTCTTTCCACTCCTGCTTCTGTCTGAAAAGTTGATATCATACATTTAAAACTACGATACATAAGTGTGGACATGTGCCATGTGTATGGAGGTCAGAGGGCAACTTTTGGAAGCTGCCTTCCACCTCGTTCTGAGGCAGATTGTCTCATTGTTTCTGCCACTGTGCTGTAAATGGCAGGGAAGCTGGCTGGTGATTCCCCGGTGATTCTCCTGTCTGGGCCTCCCGACTCACCATGTCAATACAGGGATTTCAGATACATTTTGTTGCATCTAGCTTCTTATGTGCTTTTGGGGATTTGAACTCAGGTCCAGGTTGTGCAGCAAATGATTTTCCCGATTGAGCCATCTCCTCAGGCCCATAACCAGTAAGGTTTTGATGGGTTGAGACATGATTAAAATAATTCTGACAGTGACAACGTTCAGATAAAGGAGAAAATTGGAGCTAGGAATTTGGATACTTAATTGCATTGTTATTTGTGGAAGATGTTTTTTCCTTTTGTGAGAAATACCTGGCTTTGGTTATGTCAAAGACCTTTACCATCCTGGTAGGAAGCATTGTTGTGAAGAGTTTTGTGAATGTTTCTTCATTTAAAACAACAAAACAGCACAGCTTATTTGGGGACATTCTTTACGGCACATCTGACAGCTTGTCACCAGCATTTCATTGTTCTTCAGACACAGTTTTTTTTTCCTATGAGAGAGGAAAGGGCACAAATTACAGTCCCTATTTTATAATGAGGCACCTGAGCAGAAATGAGAATCCACAGTGGGGAGAACGGTGAATCTCATTTACATGAATTTTCTCTGCTCACAGAACCTGTGTCAGCCAGTCTCAGTCAAGGCCACCTTCACAGTGTCAGGCTTTCTGTAAAGGCCGCCCCCCTCCATAAAACCAGAAAGGGAACAGAAGATCAAATTAAAAGCTGTGGATCAATTCTGTCTGGCTTGTTATTTCCATTCGGAAAGCTTGCTACACCGTGGGATTTTTTTTTTTTTTTGCCCGTGATGTCTTCAACTCCAGAGGACTCCCTAAAACCTACTTTTTATCTTACTTACTGGTTTATGATGGAAGCCACGGGAAATTGTTAGGTATGTTAGGGGTCTACAGTTTCCCTTTACCTGCCCAGCCTCTTACAGGAACATCTAGGTGATGGGGCTGCATTCACTTCCAAACTCAGCCCAGCTCAAGGTGTGAGTTCACTGAAGAGGGTCTCATGACTGAAGTTTTCCTGTGCCTGTCAGGTCTCAGATCAGAAGCTCCATCTTGCTCTTGATAGCTTCTCCCGGCTCCCTGGGCCCAGCCAACAGAACTTTAGCATCTGATAGTTAAGATCGAATCACTTCCCAGTCAAGTGACTGAACTCTGAAGAGTCAATAAGATGATGTATGCCATCGAACTTCCAAGTGGGCAAATGCAGTGGGAGCATAGGCAGAGGGCAATCCGTGAAAAGTGTTCCAGTGTGTGAGCTTGGCCAGGCGATCCCACATGGCAACTCTGGTCAAAAGGTTACTCACCAGAGTTAGACATAAAACTAAAGAAACACTCCATGAGTATCACTCACCCACTGCCATGTTCTCATGAGAACTACAGGTGCAGAAGCAGGCACCCATAGATGCCAGTGGCACCAAGGGGAGAAGCTGCCCTCTTAGTTGGCAGTTGACTAAAGTGCACCAGAGTTCCCCGTCATGAGCATCATCTTGAGGGACCAGGCACATTCCCTGATAGGGAAAGGGGCCGTAACTAGGTAATAAAGATGGTGAACTTCCAAGATATCCCAAGATGGCTGGCTTCTTCCTCCCCTCCTGACCTGAGACAAAAGCCTGGTAGCTTAAAACAAGGGATTTGAGGGGATTTTTCTCCTGCGGGTAAGGCCTCCTGCTGATGGACTGGCTCTACATGTCACAAAACAGTTGTGGGTCAACTGGCCATCCTATCTTCCTTCCAACCGATCAACCCTAAGCTAGAGGAAGAAAACTCTTCAGAGACCTAAAATCCCAGTCTTTGAGAACAGACGGGAATGCCACCCCCTTCTTTATCTCTGTGTGTCTGTGCACGCATGTAGGGAGCCGCCATTCTAAGATGGCGCTGGCTTCCTGGTAGCCTAGCTGTAAACAACTCCATATTTGGCTATGCTCTCGGGACTACGTGTCTGTGACCTGCACATGCACGGGTATGGTAATCGACCTTATATCCTCAGCCTATCCCGTGGCTCCCCGTGCTTGCATTCTGGCGGGACCCAATCACAGTACGGCACGTTTGCCTGATTCCCTATATAAGCAGCTGCATTCTAGTCCTCGGGGCCCCTCACCTCCCGCTCTCCCTTAATCAAGAGGTGCTCCAATGAAGTGTGATCTGAGAAGAATCCTCGAGTGGTGGTCATTCTTCCTCGCTGGCTGAGGAGCTCGCCGCACACGCACGAGTTTCTTCACGCCCGACCAAAGCTTTTCTTCAGCTGCTGATCCTGTCTGCTCCTGTTTGCTGTGTTCCAGATTTCTCTTCTGCTACCTGTTGAGCTCAAGACTTCTCCTGCCCTTTAGTTCTTTACCTGGCAGAGAAAACAGACTTGATCAAGGCAGCTAGATGGTAACAATCTCATGCTGAGTATCCATATAATCCAATTCTTAGGTGAAAATAAAGTGACCTAAAGACTTTGAACACGTTTTCCTAGAAGGTTTTATGCCATTCACTACAGTAGCTCACAGTTTATCTTATCCGAGAAGGCAGTGGAGACTGTTCACCAAGCCCCGAGTGCACCTGAGTGTCCCCTAGGCAGCACCATTTCTGCGGCACAGGCAGGTGGGGCAGCCTCTTGGCCGTGAGCTCTTATGGGAACCGAATGGTGGACCTGGTACGTCACTGTGGAGGGACAGCAGTCCCACAGAGCTCTGGATAACCAGGACAGAATCAGGCTTGAGTGTGAGTCTGAAACACTGCTCAGAAACTTACAATCCATCTGTTTGTGGGTGGTCAGCTGGAGGAGAAATTACTTAAGTATGTAATGTTAAAGAGTTTGTTTAAACATTACTTTCTTCTTTGTGTCTTCTGTAAAAGAGAGAGACCAGTTCTCGGCCCTGTGGTGTCCTGATGAAATGAATCTTAGGTTCATATCCTGGCTGGAGCTCCCAGGTAACAGACATGGCTCTTAGAATCATGTCTGTGCTTCGGCCTTTTGAACTTTATGGAAAATTTAGTTCTGGGATAAACATCTGGCTTCAACTGTCCAGACAAAGGGGTCTGTTCTTTGAGTGTGTATCAGCAATGTAACTTTATTTATTTATTTGTTTGTTTGTTTGTTTATTTTTAGCTTTTGATTGATTCTTTGTGGATTTCACACCATGGATTCTGATCCCCTCACTTCCACCTTCTGCCCTTGCAACCTCCCCTCCCCCAACAGAAAATTTAAAAGTAAAAACAAAACAAACAAGCAAATAAAGAATCTTGTCATGGAAGATGTAGTGTGGCTTCGTGAGTCACATAGCATACCCTTCAGTCAATACATCTTTACTTGTAACTGTTCCTTGCAATGAATCATTGGTCTTGCCTCTGGCTTCTGCTACATCCTTGATACTGGTCCCTCACTGAGACTCCTCTTGGATACCCTAGTATTACCTTGCATCATGGAGATCCTCCAGTTTTGTATCTGCAGGTCCGGCCCCTTCACACGCTCCAGCAGTTCATAAATAAGCTGGGTGTTGGGGTGGGCTTCCTAGCAGTCCTGGTTCTGGCCCCAGGTGGTAGCTGGGTTGGTCAGCCTGCCAGCTTTTCTCCATCATCACCACCTGGGAAAGCTCTCCAGCACTACGGAGGCTAGCTCACCCAATGTGGCAGACAGCAAGGAGCAGGGCCAATTCTCCTGCTCTCCCACCCTTCTAATAGATCAACTTCAGCAGTTATTAGTCCAAGGAAGCAGCACCCTCTTCAGGTTAAGGACATAACTACTCTAATTATTGGAATTCACTTCTAAGAAAGAATTTGATTGCATCAAGAAATCTGTTTTATAGGTTCAGAGTAATTGGATTTATGTTGAGGTCTTTGATCCACTAAGAATTCTCAACAGAAGAAGCTAAAATGGCTGAAAGACACTTAAATAATTGCTCAACATCCTTAATCATCAGGGAAATGCAAATCAAGATGACTCTGAGATATCATCTTACACCCGTCAGATTGGCTAACATCAAAAACACTAAAGACAGCTTATGTTGGAGAGGATATAGAGCAAGGGGAACACTCCTCCACTATTGGTGGGAATGCAAGCTTGTACAGCCACTTTGGAAATCAATATGGTGTTTTCTTAGAAAATTGGGACTCAACCTCCCTCAAGACCCAGCTATACCACTCTTGGGCATATACCCAAGGAATGCTCAATCATACCACAAGGACACATGCTCAACTATGTTCATAGCAGCATTATTTGTAATAGCCAGAACTTGGAAACAACCTAGATGCCCTTCTACTGAAGAATGGATAAAGAAAATGTGGTACATATATACAACGGAGTACTACTCAGCAGAGAAAAACAATGACATCATGAGGTTTGCAAGCAAATAGATGGAACTAGAAAATACCATCCTGAGTGAGGTAACCCAGACTCAGAAAGACAAACATGGTATATACTCATTCCTAAGTGGATACTAGATGTAAAGCAAAGTATAACCAGACTGCAACTCACAACTCCAGGGAGGCTACCTAGTAAAGAGGACCCTAAGAAAGACACAGGGATCGTCAGTGACAGAGAAATGGATGAGATCTACATGAGCAAACTGGGGGTGAGGGGGGTAATGGAGGGCAAGGGTTGGGGGAAAGAGAGCTTAGGGGAGCAGGAGGTTCCAGCTGGATCAGGAACAGAGTGGGAGAACAAGGAAAGAGATACCATGATAAATGAAGACCCCCATGGGAATAGGAAGAAGCAGAGTGATAGAGAGGTCCCCAGAAATCCACAAAGATACCTTCACTATAGACTATTGGTAATGGTCAAGAGAGTGCCTGAGCTGACCTACTCTGGTGATCAGATAGCCAAACACCCCAACTGTCATGATAGAACTCTCATCCAGTGACTGATGGAAGCAGATGCAGAGATCCATGGCCAAACCCCAGGTGGAGCTCCAGGAGTCCAATCGGTGAGAGAGAGAGGAAGGATTATATGAGCAAGAGATATTGAGACCATGATTGGAAAAAGCACAGGGACAAATAGCCAAACCAGTGGAAACATATGAACTGTGAACCAATAGCTGAGGAGCCCCCATGGAACTGGACCAGGCCCTCTGGATAAATGAGACAGTTGACTAGCTTGAACTATTTAGGAGGCCCCCAGGCAGTGGGACTGGGACCTGTCCTTGGTGCATGAGCTGGCTTTTTGGAATTTAGGGTCTATGCTGAGACACTTTGCTCAGCCTTGGTGCAGGGAGGAGGGGACTGGACCTGCCTCAACTGAATCCACTAGGCTGGGCTGACTCCCCAGGGGAGACCTTGCCTTGGAGGAGGTGGGAATGGGGGGGTGGATTGTGGGGGAAGGACAGGGAAATCCTTGGCTGATATGTAAATTTAAATTAATTATAAAATAAAAATATTTATTAAAAAAAGAAATCTGTTTTAGGGCCAGCAAGATGGCTCAGTGGGTGAAGGAGCCTGTGCCAAGCCTGATGAGCTGGGACCCACATGTGGAAAGAGAACTGACTACTGCAAGTTGGTCTCTGGCATGCACTCTGTGATGTGTGCCTCTCTCTTGATTACACAACATAAATTCAAAATAAGTAAGTAAGTGAGTAAATAAATAAATAAAAAGCTATTATGGAAGCCATGTGGCTTTCAGATTTATATTTATGCTAAATGTAAATAACTCGATATTGAAAATGCACCCAATTATTTCCGATACCACTGCTTTGAAGTCTTACCTTTTCCCGTACCTTTCCTCCTGAAAGAATCCTGTAACTGCACTAGCATACACTGATGCACCTTTAATCTTTTCGTTTGTTTGTTTTAAATTCTGATACAGGGTCTTTTGTAATTTAGGCTAGTCTTGAACTTCCAATGTAGTCAGGGATGACCTTGAATTCCTGAGTGTCAGGGTTACAGGTGTGCTCCGCATTGCCCAGTGGAACTAGGTAATGCACCCAGCCTTCCTGCATGCTAGGCAAATGCTCTGTGGGCTGAAATGTATCCCTAGTCTCTGATGCTCTCCTTTAATGTTCTTCCAAGTATGTAGAATGGTTATAGAATACATTTTGAGCACAATCTTAGAGATTTGTCAATATGCATGCCCAACACTGTGCTCTGGGTATGATGAACCCTGATGTGGGTAGGAAAATACCTTTCCTCATGGAGATAATTGTGGTAATATTTTGTTTGTGCTCTAACAAATAAAGCTTGCCTGGAGATCAGAGTGCAGAGCAGACACTAGAGGCCAGGCAGTGGAGGCATACACTTTTAATCCTAGCACTAGGGAGGAGCAAACAGGAGATGATATGGCTGGGAGGAGAGAAGATTATAAGGTGGGCAGAGACAGGAGATCAGTCCCTTTCAGTTAGGATTCCTAGAGGTAAGAAGTTTCTAGTGGCTGCTGCTCTGCTTCTCTGATCTTTCAGCTTTCACCCTGATACCTGACTCTGGGTTTTTATTATTAAGATCACTTAGAATTTGTGCTACAGATATTACTTCACGACTTCATGTACTTAGCAGAGAAAAGGTGAGCACATCTCAGGACGGTATGCCACTCAGGGTTGAGTGGCTTGGTTCAGATTCAGTGCTGTATGACGTTGGAAGAGAAGGAGAATTCTGTGAGCAGGAGAGGACAGTGCTGGAGCTGACGGTGAACTTGAGGCACCATGGGTCAGTGAGGAAAATAAACTGTAAAAAAGGGGAGTTTTGAGAAAAGCTAGAAATGCCATTTGAGTAATGGCTGCAAGTTGATGGGGGGGAGGGGGAGGGGACCACAGTGACAGTCAAGGGAGCATAGTAAGTGAGGGGTCAGCTTAACAGAGACCGACAAGGGAAGGACATCTTCTACAGTGCAGCGGGTTAATCAGAGAAAATCCTCAGAAAGGCGGGCTCCAGATTGGGAACCCAAAGAACTTGCTACTCCCTTACAACTGGGGATAGTTATAAGAGGAAAAGAGGGACAGGATGGAGAATGGGAATCAAAAGCTTATTTTTTTTTCATTGGACACTGCCACTGTTTTAATTCTGGAATAATAATTACTGTGGTTTTGAGAAATTATCGTAAGTTAACCAAACTAGAAGAACTTTTCCAAATGGTGTGGCTCTAACACTGCTGACTTTTGTCTTCACAGATAGGTGGCAAAGGGTGTGTGCTGGTTGTCCCCGAATCTCTTTCCAGATGAGGTCTGTGCCCTCATCACAGGGTTCTTGGGGTGGTCTCTAGTACTGAGGTTCTGAGGAAAGATGCTCTCTACATGCCTTAGGTGGTTTCTCGTAAAAGAGCTCAACCTTTGGGGTAGGCCATGGGCCATTGTTTTTCTTCAACTCATTAGTGTTCCTGTAGAGGCTCCACCTCAACTCCCCTCCTCCATCTCTCTCCTCAAACCCTGCCCTGTCTCAAGCCTGCCAAACACAACTTCTCCCCCAGGAGATGCTCAAGACCACTCCTACAGGGTATTTAAACTGCACCCCAGAAAACAAAAACGTGGCTTTTTGGTCTCTCTTCCCCGTCTCCTCTCTGGGGGTGGGGGGTGGGGTTGGAAAATCATCCGGGAGTGTTTTGCCAATTAAACCTGGGCCTTTTCTAATTCAATTTGATTTGGTTTGATTTGGATTGCTGCAATGGCAGAAAGGCTTATGGGGTGCAGAAACTTTTAATTTAGCTCAAAAGACATAGGCTCACCTCTGTGATTTATTCTAGTAATGACCATTTCTTTGAATCCTCCCAAGGCCCCCTATAGGGACCACTCTCTGCTTAGACGCTCCTATTTCATAGGCCCCTTTCTACAGATCCCATTTCTTCAAGATTTCAGCCTCTGTGGGCAATCCCCCTTCTTCCCTTTGCAGCCCACTCTTCATCTTTCATCTTATACTGCTTACCCAAACTGGGATCTGTCCAGCACACATCTGTTTACACAGGTAAGGAGAAGGCTGGACTCTAAATGGAGAAGTCCCCTTTGCTTCTTAGGTGACAGGGGTGGTGTGCTCCAGCCTTCTCAGAGAAATCTTGTTATCCATGCCCAACAAACAACAGGTACTATGGTAATTCTCTAGCCACTCCCCAGAGGCACTCTCCTGCCTCTCCGACTCTGGCATCAGCTCTAACCATATTCTGTTTGAATCAGACAACTCAACTCACCTCATTATTTAGTCTGAGGACTCTGTGTACTTCAAGGTTGAACTCCAAGGACACAGGAATCCCTGTACACTCTTCCAGTGCTAGCTTCTTGCTGGGGCTGCCCTCTCTGTTTAATACTCCATATGAGAAGGTGAGATTACTGCACAGGAAAACGGGGATGCCATCCTAACCATGTTCATTCCGTATCATGTTCCTTTTGTCTCAACTCTTCAGGAGTTTTCTTCCTCTTTTGAGCTCCAGTCTATGTCTATCTCCCAGGTATGTGGTCCAGTGGTTGTACCTTTGTATGCCAAGATCTAGTTATTGAACTCCTTCCCAAGAACCAAATGCCACCTGTCCTCCTTTTTGCTTCAATTCATTCCTCATTTTCAACTTCTAGCTCTGAGAGGTACTCTCACCTCCTCTCCCTCTTTGCATGCCTGTGTGTCTTTTCCGTCCCATGATAGAGGGACAGCTGGCATCACCACCCCAACACTATTTTCAACAGCTTTCCAAGGCTCTTTCAGATACTCTTTATATAAAATAGCTACTCCTAGTACATCCTTCCATAAAATCATCTCCCACCTATGGCTCTTACAATCTTTCTGCTCTGCTTCCACATACATCTCTGAGTATGGAGCGGAGGGGTTTGACAAAGACATCCTATTCAGGGATGAGCACTTCAAAGCCTTTCACTCTGCACACTGTACGGTTGTAAATTTCTGTGTTAATTACCATTTAGTGCAAGAAGAAGCTTCTCTGCTGAGGGTAGAGTGATGCACTGATCTGTGGTGATAGCAATGTCTTTATGAGTAATTTTATTGTTATGTTCATTTAGCGGAATAAAAGTAGTAGAATATCTTGGGCCCATGACTGATCTAGTCTCAGATTCTTGACCTCATTAATGATATTAGGTACGGGTTCCATCTTACAGAGTAGGTCTTAGACCAAATTAAAAAAAAAAGTTTGGTTATTCCTTAACATATGCCACTGTTACACCAGTGGTCATATTTGCAGGCAGGCCATTATAATAGCTTGCAGGTTTCCCATCTGAGTGATGTTGATGATAATTCTTCTCCTCTGGTGGCATGCATAGTACCTCTAGCACTATTAATGCTAGCCAGTATGGATGGATCTTTCAGCTGAGTGTCAGCTATATTTATCCATGTTCTATGTCATAAGTATTTTGTGTCTTCAGCAACATGATCTTCCCATCAAGTTGTGGAAGGTGACTAATAGCATTGGCAATAGCCTTTAGTGTTTGGGGGTATAGGTCTATGGAACCCCTTTTGGTCAATGACTCAAAAAAAGATGTAACCCATTCCAGATACTGGGCATTTTATTTGGCAGCATATGATGTCTAGTTAGGATATTTTCTCCCCTCTCCATTATATGGTAACTTTATTTAAATTCCATATATGTATACACACATACATACATATTCCATATAGAGACATATAGATATGCCTCTCTGTCTATCTATCTATTTGTCTGTCTATCTATCTATCTATCTATCTATCTATCTATCTATCTATCTATCTATCTATCTATCTAGTGTTAGGTATCCTTCCCCATAGTCTACCTTCTTCTACTTCTACCCCTTCTATCCCTTCCTTCAATCCCCAACTTTCTTTAAAAAATCCTCCCAAACCAAATAGACTTGCTCACATGTTTCATTCTCCAAAACCACAGAGCTCTGGACTCATTACGGAAGGGGGAGGGGTTCTATTTTTTCTTTTGAGAACAGCATTGCTCTAGTGGGGGGGGGGCTGGAGAAGTTGTCCATTGGAAGAGACAGTAAGATTTCTCTGAAAAGAAGCTGGGCGTTGGTGGCACACGCCTTTAATCCCAGCACTCGGGAGGCAGAGCCAGGTGGATCTCTGTGAGTTCGAGGCCAGCCTGGGCTACCAAGTGAGCTCCAGGAAAGGCACAAAGCTACACAGAGAAACCCTGTCTCGAAAAAAACAAAACAAAAAAAAAAAAAAAAGATTTCTCTGAAAAGACTAGGGAGGGTGTGCTCAAGAAGCAGAAGGGATTTCCTCACTGAGAATCTGGTCTTCAGTTCCCTGGGTAAATAGATGGGTTGTGAACAGATCTAGGCTTTCTAATCGGTAGAGGGTAAAAGGTGAAAGGTATCAATGCAAAGGAAGGCAGGGAGGTTGCCCACAAAGGCAGCATAAGCTGAAATCTTGAAGAAATGGGATATGTAGAGGTGAAGAGAGTCTGCAGAAAGAGTGGTCCTCATAGAGAGCATTGGGCAGATTCACGGAAGTGGTCATTATTAGAATATATGACAGAGGTGAGCCTGGTGGCTTATCAGAAATATGTTTACTGAGCTAACGAGTTGAAGAAGCACAACAGCCTACTGGTGAGGACTGCAGAAAGAGTAAGAGGCAGTTAGTGGGTGGAAAATACAGATGTGTCTCTAAATGTAAGTAATAGGAAAAGAGCCAGGAAGGGACCTGGATGAAGAGGTCCAATGAAGTTTCATGGGTGAGCCCATCCAGGTAGTTAGAAGGACAGGGGTTGCTCAAGAGCCCTAGTCTGATTGGACAAAAGACCTAGCAGTCAAAGGAAGAGAGTATCATTTAGGAGGCAGTGAGAGATGCTTATGAGGGGCATCCAGACAGGGAGAGGAGCAAGTGGGGGCAAGAACAAAGAGCTCAAGGCTGTATTATGGCTTGTTCAGAGGGATAGTAGGTGAGAGACACAGGAAGGCTGGTTCTGGCATTGATTAGTCCAGGGGTGGTTGATAAGTCAGCAAAGTTCTAGGTCTTGTGGATTATTTGTAGGGAGGTTTGACCTATAAGAGTAGAGACTTGAGCGGAAGAAGAGTCCCTAAAAGAGGTAGGAGTTTTAGATTCGTGATCTGGATCCAAGAGATGCCCTTTGCCTTTGCTGCTGATGGAGCAGTCAAGATTAATCTGGTGAGCTTTTTGGAATTTTGACTGCAAAGATCGGGAAGAGTCAGAAATGTAGACCCAGTTCCTTCAGTAGATGTCTAAGGAGACTGAAGGATGGGGTTGAGGTTGACAACTTTGGAGGAAAGGTAGTAGAGTGTTCTAGTCAGCTGTGAGGCAGGACCGACAGCTGGGAGTGGAGACCTGTGAACACATTCTACACTGATAGGTGATAGTATGAAGAATCTGTGATGGCTTGGGGAGTAGAGTTAGGACCTGTGAGGTGAGCAAAGGCTGATGTCCTCCATAAAGCTGATCATGCAGGGCAGAAAGGAGGGCCTTCTCTTGAGCAAAAGGGGAACAAGGTAGCAATGGAGAACATAGTACGAATCTTTGAGGATGGCTTCCCTTTTATGTAGTTGGAGAACCTCAACGAGGAGCAAATAGGTTGAAATGAGATAAACGCTGCAAGGACAAGAGAGTTAGCAGAGGAGGAGACAAGCTCTGGCTGAGCAGAATGGAGAATTGGAAGTGTGTGAGGTGGAGCCAGCACTACCTGCACAGCAAGCATGCTAGCTTCATGCTGCTTTGGGCTATCTCACCCAAGTGCTCCTGTTGGTATACCACTTAGGAGTCTCAGCAATAGGAACATCTGACAGGTGACTAAAATGGTGATAGCAAGAAGTCAAGGAGACCAGTGTAAGAGCAGGATGTATGTGTGTGTGTTTCTTCTGAAAGTCTATAGAAGGAGAGTAGCTAGATTAAGAGTTTCACAGCATTGAAAGGTGACTAAGTGGTCTTACATAAATAGTGTATGTTTATGAGAGAGAGAGAGAGAGAGAGAGAGAGAGAGAGAGAGAGAGAGAGAGAGAGAGAGAAGATACTAGTGACTTATGAGTTCAAGGAGATTGTAGGAGATAGAGACAGTATAGAATGTTCTTCAAGGGCTTCTATCATTAAAACGGAGGCAGCCTCAGGATTTTTAAACAAGATGACTAACTGTTTGGATAGGCAGCCTACTGCTTAGACTATTTCTCCATAGAATTGACAGAGGAGATGTAGGACTAAATTATGGATGAAAGTACAAATAGGATGAGAAGTTTGGAGCGGTCTGGATGTCCCAAGACAGGAACAACCAGAATGCCTCTGAGCTAAGATAATGATGATTAGATGGGTTGGGAGGGGGGTCAAAGGTTCTGTAAAAGGGCCAGGAGCAGCCTGGTAAAGACCTTTAGTTAAAAATCCAGAAGTTGGGGCTCCAAATACAAAAGTAACTGGCTAGGCTTAGAAAGGAGAGAAGATCCCAGTTAGTGTTGGAGAGGGGCATGTCCTAGGTTAAAGTTTTGAGGCCTTGAGGAAGTATCACAGTCTTAGAGGGGACACCAAATTGCAGGCCAGCCATAAATTGAAGGAGAACATAGTGGTGGGTTGTAGAGACAGGTTGTAAGAGGGCAGAGGCTGTCTGCATACTAGAGGAGGAAGACGGGAGTGAGGTTGAACAGGTTGTGAGTAAGAGCTTGGCCGAAGAAATGCACCCTGGGAAAGGACTGCCCAGGATATCTGGCTGACATTTTGTGTCAGGGTCTGTCCAGATAAATGTGAAAAGGTCTTGGCAAGAAGGGTCAAGGGGATGAACAAAGGAAACATCTTGATGTCAAGGACTGAGAAATGAGAAGCAGAAGGAAGTAGGGTAAAAGGGTGTCAAGGTAAGGAATGTAGCTTGGTTAATTAGGTTTAGGTTTTGGACTAGGTGGTAAGAGTGACTTGGCTTTAGGAATTTCAGAATAGCAGTTCTGTGGGGAGAATTAGTGGGCCATAAAATTCTGACAATTACAGGTTTAAGTCCCTCAATCCCTTAGGCGTGAGTGGATACTGAGTCTGATGTACAAAGATGGCGGGGTCTTGTAGCTTAATTAGAATAGGAGTATGGTGG